>NC_068456.1:9543139-9843139 GCF_023373465.1 Oncorhynchus keta
TCCCTGATATTAAGGCTAATCGAGACGACTCTGTGTGCTGCTCTGTCCTTCTCTCCCTGGTGCCGGCTGGTCTTTGGCCCGTGAGCCTGATTGCTCCCAGCTCATTCCCAGCCGGGATCCTGGTGCAGTCAGTCAGTCATTATGGAGCTATTTGGAATAGGGTGGGTCATCAAGAGGATACGAGATGACTGCTGGGGTTCTGTGTGACTGAGAGGGAGAGGATTCAGTGGTGGTGCTTTTAAAGCAGTAGAATAGACCTTTGTGTATTCCAGCGTTATGTGGATGGTTTTTGGTTCCAATTGCATGTGGATATTTGGTTTTTGCCATTGATTGACATCAATGCTGATGAGAGACTGAAGTAGAGAAGACCCCTCCTCCAACAATGTTATTCCATAGACTCCTTTCTGTCAAATTGGTGTCAAAACAATGTAAATGACTCATTCAGACTTGTCTTACTTTCCTAAGGAGGACAGGGCTGTTAAAGGGGACAGACAGTGCCCAGTGTGACCACTAGAGGGCAGACCCAGTATGGCAAGCAGACTGGTAGACGGCCTACTCTCTCACCATACCTGTACCAGACCTGTTCCACTGGCTTCACCTGGTACTACAGATACTTACTTTGTTAAAAGTTTTAGTTCACATTTTCCCAATTTGTATAAAATGACCCATCTACTCAAGTTATGGTGTTCCCCTCAAAACCCATCTAAGGCAGGGAGCCATTGGCCTCTCATTCTGCCTACACTTGGATGGTGGTGAACATAGATTTTGAAAATGTGATTTGGGATTAACAAGCTTTACCGAGATGCTGAAAACATTCAGAAACAGGACGCGACAAGAGTTGACAACTATGTCATTTTCAGCGGAACAATATTCAGCCTCATTCTTTGTGGAATGTTTCTAGAGATGAACGGGGTGGGATGGGGGCTGGCGCTCTGAATGGAGACTGTTTCAGATGACCATCCTATTAGTCTCTGACGTAGCGAAGAGAGTTATATCATTTACAGGGGCCTGCTCTGATGTTGTTCTAACCGCCAGGAACGATTGAGTCATCTCCAGGGGCAACAGACTGTCCAAGCTTGATATAGTCAGGTGACATCGGAGCAACACATTCACCAACATCCAATGGAATAGAAAAGAAAAAAACGGCATTGTCCACACAATGTGGCAATAACCGAGTCGGTAACAATGAATCGCCGTTGCATATTCCTCTATGCGAGTGCATCTCTATTGAATCCGTCATTTAGGACTATGGCTTATGATCTCGGACCCGCCAAGGCCCCCAGTATGTGTTTGATCACTTGTCTGCTGCAGCTCTGACATCTGCCCTCATGGCTTGACGGTGCTCTTTGAAGTTGGCTGAAGTTAAAAAAAATAAAAAAATTAACTTTCAAAAAAACACGAAGACCACATCAGAACGTCTCTCTGTGGGCCAGGAAAGACCTGCGTCATGTCATGGTCAATTACAGGCCAGTCTCCGTAGCTTGCCCTCTTTAATTAAAGAGGTTGCTCACGCACACAGGAAGCCTTTTTTGTTCTTTTCTGGGTGAGGCTTATGGCCAAGGGTACGGATGCCATTGCACGGGTCAGTTCCCTGTTGTTGCTCTCCTTACGCCTGGGATGGGAAGTCTCACCTCTAACGGCATCATTTCGTCTGCTCTCACCTCCATCTTTGTCTTCATTGGTAGCCCTTGCTTTTATACCAAAGGTGCTGGTGTGGCCGGTTCCCCTATACAAGCCACTGATATGTACATTAGCTACCTCAATTGCCTCGCACCCCTGCACATCAACTCGGTGCGACCCTGTGTATATAGCCAAGATATCGTTACTCATTGTGTATTAATTCCTTGTATTATAATTGCTCTATATTTTTCTCTCTCGTTTGTTGGGAAGGGCCCGTAAGGAAGCGTTTCACTGTTAGACTACACCTGTTGTTTACGAAGCATGTATCAAAGAAAATTATATTCCGTCTTTTTATTTGACTTGATCTTCTGTCTTGCGAGGCAGGTCTTCGAGACAGGACGCTGCCGTCTCAGTGCTGCTCAGCACACTCACACACACATCTGTTATTGCTCCAGCTGTCACCACGGCAACAGAGCTGGACTGTTTCAAGGTTCTGAAGGTTCCAGGTGAAAATAAACAAAGTCCAGGAGCAGAATCGACCGGAGGGGAGGGAGAGCGAGAGGGAGAAGTTCTTAGTTCTCACCATGCCAAGGATTCTCCTACCATACGTTATATGTGGGGTGGCAGCGTAGCCTAGTGGTTAGAGCGTTGGACTAGTAACCGGAAGGTTGCGAGTTCAAACCCCCGAGCTGACAAGGTACAAATCTGTCATTCTGCCCCTGAACAGGCAGTTAACCCACTGTTCCCAGGCCGTCATTGAAAATAAGAATCTGTTCTTAACTGACTTGCCTGGTTAAATAAAGGTAAAATTTTAAAAAAAATAAATGAAATGTAACCTACCATATTGTCATGCGTTCCCTTATAACAATAGTTCTCTCTTTCATTCCATCTACCGTTTCAAGTGCAACAAATGAGCTGTGTCCCTGGTCCACCCAGATCCAGAGTGTGTTTGCCCCGCGTCTCAGTAGCCTGAGCTGATTACTGGGGAGCCTATGAAACACTCAGCAGACCTCCCCGTGTTGACAATACTGGTCTTTGTGGTTCGTCCCTGGCTGGAGTCAGAGCCTTCTGTAACCAGAGCAGAGTGGTGGAGGCCATCTGGCCCGTTTAGCCCTACATTGAGCAGACGGCACATACAGCACAGCACTACAGTCAGAGATGGATGGGAGGGATGCCCTGCCCTGGGTCCTCTGTGTGTGTGTGTGTGTGTGTGTGTGTGTGGGGGGGGGGTGTTAGGGATCAAATGCACAGTGATAATTTCATTACAGTGAGGCTGTTACTGTAAAAAGAACACAGGGCCAGAATACAGTAAACACACAAAGCCACAGACACTCAAATACACAGAAAAAGAGAGAGTTAGAAAAAATGCTGTCACTTCTGGATTTAATTTACAATAATCTTCAAACCCAGTAAATTCATAATTTTTATACGCTCTCATATTTTTCACTGCAATGTAGCATAGCCTAAGAAACAAAAATGACTCAGATAGACAAAATGTATTTATGATGTGTATCATGAGGAAGGAGTTGTTGTGGGTTTCCTCTATTTTAGTCTAAACTTTTATTCGATTCTGGGCGCTTTTGTTAATACTCCACCTTGCGCAGCTCCTCATCGCAGGCCCGGAAGATACTTCCTGTATCTAACTTTGTTGGGGGTTATCTATGATATTGGCTAGTCTAAGCGGGGCTTTTGAGCAATGACTCTACATATGAATAGACAAAGCCATCGATCACGTGACACCTATGGGAAGACTCAACGGTGCATTGAAGACAAATGAAGCCAGGTTAAGATGGTTAAGACATAAATCAAATAAAATCAAATTTATTTATATAGCCCTTCGTACATCAGCTGATATCTCAAAGTGCTGTACAGAAACCTAGCCTAAAACCCCAAACAGCAAGCAATGCAGGTGTAGAAGCACGGTGGCTAGGACAACTTCCCTAGAAAGGCCAAAACCTAGGAAGAAACCTAGAAAGGAACCAGGCTATGTGGGGTGGCCAGTCCTCTTCTGGCTGTGCCGGGTGGAGATTATAACAGAACATGGCAAAGATGTTCAAATGTTCATAAATGACCAGCATGGTCAAACAATAATAATCACAGGCAGAACAGTTGAAACTGGGGCAGCAGCACGGCCAGGTGGACTGGGGACAGCAAGGAGTCATCATGTCAGGTAGTCCTGAGGCATGGTCCTAGGGCTCAGGTCCTCTGAGAGAGAGAAAGAAAGAGAGAAAGAGAGAATTAGAGAGAGCATACTTAAATTCACACAGGACGCCGAATAGGACAGGAGAAGTACTCCAGATATAACAAACTGACCCGAGCCCCCCGACACAAATTACTGCAGCATAAATACTGGAGGCTGAGACAGGAGGGGTCAGGAGACACTGTGGCCCCATCCGATGACATCCCTGGACAGGGCCAAACAGGAAGGATATAACCCCACCCACTTTGCCAAAGCACAGCCCCCACACCACTAGAGTAATATCTTCAACCACCAACTTACCATCCTGAGACAAGGCCGAGTATAGCCCACAAAGATCTCCGCCACGGCACAACCCAAGAGGGGGCGCCAACCCAGACAGGAAGATCACATTAGTGACTCAACCCACTCAAGTGACGCACCCCTCCTAGGGACGGTATGAAAGAGCCCTAGTAAGCCAGTGACTCAGCCCCTGTAATAGGGTTAGAGGCAGAGAATCCCAGTGGAAAGAGGGGAACCGGCCAGGCAGAGACAGCAAGGGCGGTTCGTTGATCCAGAGCCTTTCCGTTCACCTTCACACTCCTGGGCCAGACTACACTCAATCATATGACCTACTGAAGAGATGAGTCTTCAGTAAAGACTTAAAGGTTGAGACCAAGTTTGCGTCTCTCACATGGGTAGGCAGACCATTCCATAAAAATGGAGCTCTATAGGAGAAAGCCCTGCCTCCAGCTGTTTGCTTAGAAATTCTAGGGACAATTAGAAGGCCTGCGTCTTGTGACCGTAGCGTACGTGTAGGTACAGTGGGGCAAAAAAGTATTTAGTCAGCCACCAATTGTGTAAGTTCTCCCACCTAAAAAGATGAGAGAGGCCTGTAATTTTCATCATAGGTACACGTCAACTATGACAGACAAAATGAGGAAAAAAAATCCAGAAAATCACATTGTAGGATTTTTTATGAATTTATTTGCAAATTATGGTGGAAAATAAGTATTTGGTCACCTACAAACAAGCAAGATGTCTGGCTCTCACAGACCTGTAACTTCTTCTTTAAGAGGCTCCTCTGTCCTCCACTCGTTACCTGTATTAATGACATCGGTTTGAACTTGTTATCAGTATAAAAGACACCTGTCCACAACCTCAAACAGTCACACTCCAAACTGCACTATGGCCAAGACCAAAGAGCTGTCAAAGGACACCAGACCTGCACCAGGCTGGGAAGACAATCTGCAATAGGTAAGCAGCTTGGTTTGAAGAAATCAACTGTGGGAGCAATTATTAGGAAATGGAAGACATACAAGACCACTGATAATCTCCCTCTATCTGGGGCTCCACGCAAGATCTCACCCCGTGGGGTCAAAATTATCACAAGAACGGTGAGCAAAAATCCCAGAACCACATGGGGGGACCTAGTGAATGACCTGCAGAGAGCTGGAACCAAAGAAACAAAGCCTACCATCAGTAACGCCGCCGGGGACTCAAATCCTGCAGTGCCAGACGTGTCCCCCTGCTTAAGCCAGTACATGTCCAGGCCCGTCTGAATTTTGCTAGAGAGCATTTGGATGATCCAGAAGAAGATTGGGAGAATGTCATAAGGTCAGATGAAACCAAAATATAATTTTTTGGTAAAAACTCAACTCGTCGTGTTTGGAGGACAAAGAATGCTGAGTTGCATCCAAAGAACACCATACCTACTGTGAAGCATGAGGGTGGAAACATCATGCTTTGGGGCTGTTTTTCTGCAAAGGGATCATCAGAAAGGGCATTGAAGTTGAAACGTGGCTGGGTCTTTCAGCATGACAATGATCCCAAACACACCGCCTGGGCAACGAAGGAGTGGCTTCGTAAGAAGCATTTCAAGGTCCTGGAGTGGCCTAGCCAGTCTCCAGATCTCAACCCCATAGAAAATCTTTGGAGGGAGTTGAAAGTCCGTGTTGCTCAGCAACAGTCCCAAAACATCACTGCTCTAGAGGAGATCTGCATGGAGGAATGGGCCAAAATACCAGCAACAGTGTGTGAAAACCTTGTGAAGACGTACAGAAAACGTTTGACCTCTGTCATTGCCAACAAAGGGTATATAACAAAGTATTGAGATAAACTTTTGTTATTGACCAAATACTCATTTTCCACCATAATTTGCAAATTAATTCATTAAAAATCCTACAATGTGATTTTCTGGAGAATTCTTTAAAACATTTTGTCTGTCATAGTTGAAGTGTACCTATGATGAAAATTACAGGACTCTCTCATCTTTTTAAGTGGGAGAACTTGCACAATTGGTGGCTGACTAAATACTTTTTTGCCCCACTGTATGTATGGCAGGACCAAATCAGAGAGATCGGTAGGAGCAAGCCCATGTAATGCTTTGTAGTTTAGCAGTAAAACCTTGAAATCAGCCCTTGCCTTGACAGGACGCCAGTGTAGGGATGCTAGCACTGGAGTAATATGATCAAATTTTGGGGTTCTAGTCAGGATTCTAGCAACCGTATTTTGCACTAACTGAAGTTTATTTTGTAGCCGGAAAGTAGAGCATTGCAGTAGTCTAACCTAGAAGTGACAAAAGCATGGATTAATTTTTCTGCATCATTTTTTGACAGAAAGTTTCTGATTTTTGCAATGTTACGTAGATGGAAAAAATCTGTCCTTGAAACAGTCTTGATATGTTCTTCAAAAGAGAGATCAGGGTCCAGAGTAACGCCGAGGTCCTTCACAGTTTTATTTGAGACGACTGTACAACCATTAAGATTAATTGTCAGATTCAACAGAAGATCTCTTTGTTTCTTGGGGACCTAGAACAAGCATCTCTGTTTTGTCCGAGTTTAAAAGTAGAAAGTTTGCAGCCATCCACTTCCTTATGTCTGAAACACATGCTTCTGGCGAGGGCAATTTTGAGGCTTCACCATGTTTTATTGAAATGTACAGCTGTGTGTCATCCGCATAGCAGTGAAAGTTAACATCATGTTTACGAATGACATCCCCAAGAGGTAAAATATATAGTGAAAACAATAGTGGTCCTAAAACGGAACCTTGAGGAACACTGAAATGTATTTGTCAGAGGACAAACCATTCACAGAGACAAACTGATATCTTGCCGACAGATAAGATCTAAACCAGAGAAAATTAGTAGTTTGAGCTTCTCCAGGAAGTGGCGTTGCAGGCTAGCTCAGTGCTGCCCCCCACACACTTTTATTTAACCAGGTAGGCAAGTTGAGAACAAGTTCTCATTTACAATTGCGTCCTGGCCAAGATAAAGCAAAGCAGTTCGACACATACAACAACACAGAGTTACACATGGATTAAAACAAACATACAGTCAATAATACAGTAGAAAAATAAGTCTACATACAATGTGAGCAAATGAGGTGAGATAAGGGAGGTAAAGGCAAAAAAAAGGCCATGGTGGCGAAGTAAATACAATATAGCAAGTAAAACACTGGAATGGTAGATTTGCAGTGGAAGAATGTGCAAGTTAGAGATAGAAATAATGGGGTGCAAAGGAGCAAAATAAATAAATACAGTAGGGGGAAAGGTAGTTGTTTGGGCTAAATTATAGATGGGCTATGTACAGGTGCAGTAATCTGTGAGCTGCTCTGACAGCTGGTGCTTAAAGCTAATGAGGGAGATAAATGTTTCCAGTTTCAGAGATGTTTGTAGTTTGTTCCAGTCATTGGCAGCAGAGAACTGGAAGGAAAGGCAGGCAAAGGAAGAATTGGCTTTGGGGTGACCAGAGAGATATACCTTCTGGAGCGCGTGCTACAGGTGGGTGCTGCTATGGTGACCAGCGAGCTGAGATAAGGGGGGACTTTACCTAGCAGGCTCTTGTAGATGACCTGGAGCCAGTGGGTTTGGCGACGAGTATGAAGCGAGGTCCAGCCAACGAGAGCATACAGGTCGCAGTGGTGGGTAGTATATGGGGCTTTGGTGACAAAACAGATGGCACTGTGATAGACTGCTTTCAATTTATTGAGTAGGGTATTGGAGGCTATTTTGTAAATTACATCGCCAAAGTCGAGGATTTAACTTTGGATTGGAGATGTTTGATGTGAGTCTGGGAGGGTTTACAGTCTAACCAGTATTTGTAGTTGTCCACTTATTCTAAGTCAGAACCATCCAGAGTAGTGATGTTGGACGGGCGGGCAGGTGCAGCCGGCGATTGGTTGAAGAGCATGCATTTAGTTTTACTTGTATTTAAGAGCAATTGGAGGCCACGGAAGGAGAGTTGTAATGGCATTGAAGCTTGCCTGGAGGGTTGTTAACACAGTGTCCAAAGAAGGGCCAGAAGTATACAGAATGGTGTTGTCTGCATAGAGGTGGATCAGAGACTCACCAGCAGCAGGTTGAAGGCCGACCGGGGTACTGCACACTACCATTAGCAACTGAATGACCCTTATAACTTCTTCTGTGTGCGATTTTAAAATAATCGGTTCAAGGACATATGTCTTTTGTATTAGAAGCAATTATTTGTCCCATGATTGTCTTAGTATTTTTTTTTTATGTACATGAAGATTGACCACAACCATTTTTTTAATTCACTATAATGGGGTATCGTATTTTCTGCAAACAATGCCTGCAGTACCGCGGTCAGCATTGGAGTCGAAGGGAGTTCAATGAGAGGGGGTAGTAGTTCTCCCCTGCTTTTGTGTCATTGGCAGTGTTCCCGACCAGTCATGGAGCTATACATACACTGAGTATACCAAACAGAAGGAGAGGATTCAGTGGTGGTGCTTTTAAAGCAGTAGAATAGACCTTTGTTTATTCCAGCGTTATGTGGATGGTTTTTGGTTCCAACTGTATGTGGATAACAGGTACAATTGGAACCATTTGCCCTCAAAACATTGGGGCAGAGACTCTACTTTGGTGTGGAAAGTGTTCCACAGGGATACTGGCCCATGTTGACTCCAATGCTTCCCACAGTTGTGTCAAGTTGGCTGGATGTCCTATGGGTGGTGGACCATTCTTGATACACATTGGGAAACTGTTAGGCATGAAAAACCCAACAGCTTTGCAGTTCTTGACACACTCAAACCGGTGCACCTACTACCACAACCTGTTCAAAGGCACTTCAATCTTTTGTCTTGCCCATTCACCCTCTGAATGGCACACACACAATCCATGTCTCAATTGTCTCAAGGCTTGAAAAACCTTCTTTAACCCGTCTCCTCCCCTTCATCTACACTGACTGTAGTGGATTTAACAGGCGACATCAATAGGGGATCATAGCTTTCACCTGGAAAGAGCTGGTGTTCTTAATGTTTTGTATACTCAGTGTGTACTTACCTCACCCTGTTGATGTGCAGTGCTGTATCAGCATGCGTGCCTTATTTCCCCACATATTACTGAGCTTGCTGTGTAATCACTGAGGGTCTTGCTCCACGTACTGAATATATCAGGAGATTGCTGTGGATCACATATTGTTTCCAGTGTCTAATCACTGTATGCTCTTGACTGATTTGAACCTGTAACCAAATGATTGTAATAAAGGAAAAGCATATGAACTGCTATTGTAGTCTGCTTGGTCCATGGCCAACGGTTGCTACCCAAATCTAAGAACCTGAGTTTTGTTTTTACACATGCGTGCATCTCAAATCAAATCAAATCAAATCAAATGTATTTATATAGCCCTTCGTACATCAGCTGATATCTCAAAGTGCTGTACAGAAACCCAGCCTAAAAGCCCAAACAGCAAGCAATGCAGGTGTAGAAGCACCCAAAACAGATATTGTAAATCAAGAAATCGGGTCAATAAAAAAATCGTCAGGCTGTCAGTGCGTCTGTGTCTGTGGGTCTGATTTTCCTCTTCAATTCCCAGGTTATTCCTCGCCTTAGCTTGAAGCGGTATTTCCCTGATCACTCAGAGGTCAGACTGGCCCGCTGCCAGGTTGTAGACATGGCGACCATAAAACACAGCCCTTAGGACACCAAGAAGAGGTAGGCGTGTGCGTGTGTGTGTGCGTGTGTGTGTGTGTGTGTATATGCAGGCTAAATGAAAATAAAATAACAGATTGTCCATGCCTGCACTCTAGTGAGTGCGTGTGTGTCCAATTAGTTATCTGCAATGATAAATGCCTGTATGGATAAGCTGGGACTAGCAAGATGACTGCTATCTGTGTAGTGGGTGACGTCTGGGAGGCAGGATAGCAGGGTGTTTGTGTGGACAGCTGCTGACTCCTTAGTGTGTGATTTATGTCTCCATGTTGCAGTACTCTCTCTCTCTCTTTCTCCCCCCCCCCTCTCTCTCTCCCTCTCTCTCTCTCTCTCTCTCTCTCTCTCCCTCTCTCTCTCTCTCTCCCTCTCTCTCTCTCTCCCTCTCTCTCTCTCTCTCTGAGCTGTTTCTGTCCTGCGCCATGTAGGATGAGAACTGGCTGTGCTGCATCATAAATCAAACAACCCCCTTCTCTCCCAACCTGAAAAATCTCCTCTGTGACTTTTTACATTTTGGATGAAGTGTTCTTTATGCCACGGTTATGCTCGCTACAGTTCCCATCCCTCTGAATCTCCAGTCTTGACACAGTGCTTTCTCAGTATATTTTTTTACATCATTTGCATTTTTATAGCGCTAGAATGAACAGGGCCATAAACCGTGAGGAGTGATCCTACATACAGCCACGTCTGAACAGGGCTTTGAAAGGTTCACATTCAGTAAATGGATGCTGTGAAAGAGTCAAATGACTGTGCTTCATGGTCTACTGATTATCTGACATCCGCTGTATGACAGTGCATTTTGTTTTGGCGTGAACTCACCCATAGGTCATCATTTCCCAGGCAACAGAAGGAGAGAACTGAGGAGGTGCATTGCAGTTGGACAATTGGACAGCGTTTTCATGGACAGTGTTCTCCTCGTTCCTCACAAATTGCCTACATATGTGTGGTCTTAATTTGACCAGTTTCGTTGCAGCTCTAAAATAATCCTGCAGCAGGAGGATTTGATTATTCAAAAAGTGATAATTTCTAACATGAAATTTGTTTTGATACAGTGCGCTATAGTTTGGATGTAGTCTACGGCTGCATTTCGGATACACTTGTATGTCGTAGTGAAGACCAATATCTATCTTGCGTTACTAAGCTATATAAAATGACAGTTGTTGATGTGTATGGCTGCATTTTAGAGACATTTTTGTACAATTTAATGTCACATTAGTAGCAGCTACTGTCGTAGGACATGTATTATGTCTGGTTCTTTAGCGTTTGTGCGAGTGAGGGAGAAAGAGAACAGGTTCAATTGAATTTCCCACGGCATAGGAAGATTCTCATCGACAACAGAGTGATCAAATTAAGATACTATATCTGTAAGTCAATTACTGTGCCTGGCTCTCTAATATTGATTTAGCGCTAACACCCTGTCCTTTGTGGAGTTGCTGTGTGGTTCATGAGGACATTTTGTATTAAGGGGACTGAAAGTGGCTAGCAGGCCAGATTCCTCTTACACCCCACGTTGCTAACATGCCTGACTGAGCGGGTAGAGACCAGAGCCTTTGGCATGAGGCCGATGTGGGCTAGGCTAGGCTATGTGTTACGAGGACCACAGATGTTCCTGTAATCTAGTGGGTGTCCTGCCCTTCGCATAGTGAGAGCCCTTAACAGGACATGAAGCAAGATGAAATGAAACAGATGTCTAGCTGTTGCCTGTGAGAGGGGAAGAGCGTGGACACTCACACACACACAGGTCCAACAGGTCCGTCATCACAAACACAGATATGTCTCTCTCTCTCTCTCTCTCTCTCTCTCTCTCTCTCTCTCTCTCTCTCTCTCCCCCTCTCACCCCCCCACCCCCACCCCACACACACACAAAAATGTGTTTTTACAATAACACTTTATATCACCAGCAAACTTTCTCCTGGAGCTGTGTTGGCATGAGACAGGAAGTCGCCGTGCTGATATACAAGTGATATTCAAGAGTAGAAAAGAGGTGGCATGGAGGGGTGAGAAGGCTATCCCAGGTGCCCCAGCTGCCCTGGAGATTAGAGGGAGATTAACAAAGGGGTCACAGCGCTGGCGTGGGACACACAGCTGGGGAGACAGACTCCGGCTGGCCTGGATGGGCGGCAGTTTGGATAGTACTATTATGACTCCATTACTGCATTTGATGTAGAAGTAGAACAATAGTACCAGTTCATGCATCTGATTTGGAGAGACATACTTCACTTTTGAAAGTAATTGTTTATCCATGGATTTGGCGTAATTCTATCAACCACTTACAAATTTAACATCAAACGCCTCAGCTGCTGGTAACTTCCTCACATCCTCCGTGGATAGACTCCTTCGCACCTTCTCTCCTTCTTCCCCCTTTCACTCTCTCTCTCTCTCTCTCTCTCTCTCGTCTCCGTTCTCTCTCACACACATACCCTTCTGTGGGGTGGTCAGCCTTGGCCTTCTGTTTCCTGGGGCATGCGTATCACGGACAGACTTCCTCTCACTGTCAGTCACAAATGACAGACAGAACACACTGGTCAAAATCACACTCTTTTATTATTACACTGCGTCCCTGTTCGGCACTGGCGCTAAATGTTTGGGCCATCAACTGAAGACTTGGTCTGTAAGAATGAGATGTTCAAAAGAAATACCAAACAAAGTATTTCAGGAGCTGTTGGTCATTTCTGATGAATTAATTTGCATAGGAGCAGGACTAAGGCTAGATTCTTCCTCCATGGTAAATAGACAAGGGGAGGACATAAGAAACCAGCCAGTTTATCCAGAGCCCATTCACTCCTAGTTGAGTTGTTTGCTGCAGTCATCTGATCGAAGGCCTCCTACGGCACAATCCACACACGCTCACAAAGAACTCCATTCACCATTGATTATCACTGACAGTGTTTTCACTGTTTAATGAGAATCATCCCTGCTAATACTGGCTCCTGACTTCCTCTCGAAACCACATTTGCATCACTCCAATCACCCCTTCCCCTTTTTTCCGCTACCCTATCCTCCTTCTAGTGAGAGCAACCTGGTGCCAGCTAAATGGCCTGAATTGCACAAGACAGCAGACCTTATTAGGAAGCATGTAACGTCTTCTTCTTCCTTTCCACGACATATCATGTGCAGAATGATATCTTCCAGCTTTAGTCATAAATCAACACACATCCATCTCTCTGGAACAGGGCAAATATTTAGACGTGCATTCAGCAGCAGTTCCTGAATCAGAGCTGCTGGAGTCTGGAGACTAGGGGAGAGTTGTGGAGGTTGTAGATGATAGAATATGTCGTTGATGTATAATGGGCTAAAGTACATCAAAATAGATTATATCTCAATGGGACTAACCTGGACAAATATTCCGACAAGTCCTACATTTTTACGCGTACAACATCACTCAGTGACGTCGATGCATCATTTACACCAATATCTGAGTTACTCGCTTGTATCTCAAGTTAAGGATTTGGCGTGGAGTTCACATCATCACGTAGCCTCTGTTTGGGCAGTCTTCCCTTTATTGTCGATGTATGTTGAAAATGAGCGAACTGGTGTTGGTTGAATTATACCCTGAGCCCTGTGGTGCAGCTCTGAGCTGAGGACTGCATGTTGCTTTGAGCTCTGTGAAGGAGAGCTTACCTTTCTGTGTCTCTTGGAGTTCTGTTTGAGCACTGGGGATTTTTTTCCGCTCTGTGAGAAACATGAAAAGGCCTCAACTGGCAGAGGATGGAGGGTTTTCTGCTTCGGAGTAATCCTGAGTAATCCTCTGAGACTTTGTGGCCAGTCTCAAAAAAAAATCACTCAGATCCACTCGGTATCTTAGCAACCGCATGCCAACAACACCTCATTAAGCTGTGAAGACTGGAGACAGGGAGTGTGATAGAATGAAAGAACCAGTAAGAGAGGGAGGAAGAGAAAGAAAGGGATTGAGATGTCTTTAGTCAAGAATTTTAAATGGACTCTCTCACAATTGACACTAGCCAGTGTTTGGGTGCCAATGGCGGAGCGAGTGTGTCAGCCCATTGGGGAAAAGCAGCCAAATATCACCTTGTGTCAATAATTTGTTTATTTTCATTTGCGTTTGCTGGCGTCCCATCGTCTGAGGCTAAAGCATTTCAACACATGCTCACGCTCTCACCTTCCACAGAAATGCAATCCCAATCACGCACCACCACACACACACACACACACACTAACACACACACCGCTCTCCGAGAATGTGTTAGATTATATTCCTGTGCTATATACAGTATGTGGACTTGCTGCAGTAAGTTGAGCTGAGGGAGGGCTGGCTGTTAGTAGTGCTGACAGGGCGTTTGACTGTACCTCCACTCAGGCCTGGTGAGGAATGGGCCTGTCACAGCCATAGAACTGGGCCCAGCTGTGGGGCTGTGTGCATGAGACGCAGGGCTCTGGTAACTGGGCCTGACACATAGCAAGGCGAAAGCTTTCAGAGCCTAATCCATCATGCTGTAGCCAGGCTCTGCTAGCCACCCTGAACACTCCAGCAATGCTCCACTCAATGCCTGGCCTGCTAAGCCCACCACCACATACCGTTCACTACCATTTAGACCTATCCTTCAGCTCCAACACACAGCTGCTAATGTACTGCTAAGACGCTACACAGGGCATTGGGAGAGTCCCCAGCATGGAGCTCACCCAGGGGGCTCAACAGGGGTGAGGCTGAGCTGGGGAAGTACTTGTCAAGATGGCCGGTATGTGTTCACACCGGTGGACATTCTGTAAATGTATTTCCCGATGTTTACTACTTGAGCCTGAGGCTGTTATTCACCCAGATCCAGGCCAGATAGGGATTAAACCAGCAGACCGTCCAGCAGAAGAAAAACTCTGGTTCCTGTGTTTGGCGGGCGTCCTGAATAGGGAGGGCAGGGGAAGGTAGGGCAGGATGGGCACCCAGGGGAGAGATGAGACTGCCCAGTGAAAGAGCCGCAGCAATGAGGAATTTCACGCCTGTTGGTTGGGAGTGGAGCCCCCTGAAAGAGGCAGTCTGTGCGAACATCGGGGAGGGGGGGTCACCATTGTGGGGGTCCAGAGAGGGGATATGGGAGTGACATCATCATCATTAATGCCAATGAGAACAACAGCTGTCTCATGGAGTGCATATGGAAGCCGCTGTCTCTTCTATTCATACTTTTCTGGTGTTAATTAAGTCTACAGAATATAGTTTATTATATTATAACTATAATATAGTATAGTTAGTTTATTACTGCTGTAGCATATTGTCAACTATCACAAACAATATCTAACCCTTGGCAATAACTGAAATTGAGTCACCAAAAGTTGTTTTGTCTGCTTGAATGGTGATCTCTCTCCCTCTCTTGCTCTCTCTCTCTCTCTCTCTCTCTCTCTCTCTCTCTCTCTCTCTCTCTCTCTCTCTCTCTCTCTCTCTCTCTCTCTCTCTCTCTCTCTCCCTCTCTCTCCCTCTCTCTCTCTCTCTCTCTCTCTCTCTCTCTCAGTCTTTATTTCTCTCTCTCTCTCTCTCTCTGAAAGGATGAGTTGTTGTAAAGAAAGATGTTTTACTCTGAAAAAAAGCATCTGTCCCTTTCTCTGAGCTACAGATTCAAAAAGACCTTGGGTTCTTTTGGGTCACTGCCGCCATTCTCTGTCCTGTGCGCCAGTAGCCTCATCAGCCAACCAGATGCCTGCATGCTGTTTGAAGATCTTTACCACAAAGACATTCTTTGAAGTTATTCATTGTGACAGTGCTCAGCTGACATCTTTAAACCTAACGCACCAAAGCGCAGCTTATACTTTAACTCCAAAGTAGGCTATACAGTATCGTGGTGGGTTCTCTTCTTTTCAGTATTGGAATTGCTCTCAGATCTTCTGGACACATTTCCTTTCAGACTTGCTGCCATGCGTTCAACCGAAATGCAGATTCCACTTCTCCATTGAATCTTTGCTTCTTTCCTTTCAGTGTGAGCAGTGGGTGAAGTGGCGGAACGGGCTGATCAAACGTGGACTAGCCTGGGTGCTTGGACCCCTTTTGTCCCACTAGCTTGTACAAACACAGTCCCCTCTGGCTCACTCAGAAAGCATAAGAGGAGGAAAAGATGGTGTGGATATATATAAGGTGTAAGGATATATAAGGTGCTGTAACGCCTGTCGTCGGAAGGAGTGGACCAAAGCGCAGCGTGAAAAGTGTTCATGATTTTTTTTTTGTATTATCAAAAAACACGAAAAAAGTAACAAAACGAAAGAGAACAGTTCTGTCGGGTAACAGAGACTCAACAGAAAATAACTACCCACAAACACAGACAACATAGAATGCCCACCCCAAATCACACCCTGACCTAACCAAATAGAGAAATAAAACGTCTCTAAGGTCAGGGCGTGACAGGTACAGAATATCATATTACACTATATGTTGATAAAACTGTCAGTTTGGTCTACACAGCCATAAAGGTGGCCAATAATGGATCATATGACACCATATATCCTTCTGTTTTCTTTTTGGGTCCCTGCTTTGAATATAATCAAAGAGTAAATCAGAATACATCAGGGATTATTTTGTTTTATTTCTGGCATCAAACATATTCAGGGATTACACAGGGACACAAAAAGAGGGAATAGTGATAGTGAAAGGTGCAGTGAACATGCAATTATGATTATTGTCATTGTAATTTGCAAGACATTATCAAAACCTGGGGAATGATTCTTGCTCTTGCTTTGCTAACAGTTAAAGTCACTTATCTGACTGTAGAACTCGTGCTGGACAAACACTCCTTCCCGACCTCCCTTCGGCAAATCAGATCACAACTCAATTTTGCTCCTCTCTTCCTATAGGCAGAAACTAAAACTTAGACCGTGCTAAGGTCTATTCAACGCTGCTCTGACCAATCGGAATCCATGCTTCAAAATTTTTTGGATCACGCTGACTGGTATGTGTTCCGGGTAGCCTCTGGGAATAACATTGAAGGACACAAGTTCATCAGGAAGTGTATAGGGGATGTTGTTCTTACTGTGACTATTAAAACCTACCCAAACCAGAAACCATGGATAGATGTCAGCTTTCGCGCAACCACGCATTTATCCATGGCAAGGTGACTGGAAATATGGTTGAATACAAACAGTGTAGCTATTCCCTCTGTAAGGCAATCAAACAGGAAAATGTCAGTATATACAAAGGTAAAACCTGCCAAAACACTGATGTCTTGCTGCCGGACTAGCTAAACACCTTCTACACCCGCTTTAAGGACTGTAGGCTCTCGTTCTCCGTGGCCGACATAAGTAAGAAATTGAAACACCCCTCACAAGGCTGCCGGCCCAGACAACATCCATAGAAAATGCACAGACCAGCTGGCTGGAGCGTTTACGAAAACATTCAATTTCTCCCTATCCCAGTCTGCTGTCCCCACTTGCTTGAAGATGTCCACCATTGTTCCTGCACCCAAGAAAGCAAACAAAACATAGCTGAACTAAATGACAATCGCCCCGTAGCACTCCCTTCTGTCATCATGAGAGGCGAGGATCATATCGCCTCTACCTTACCGACATCCTACTGCTACTTCAATTTGCTTACTGCCCCAATAGAACCTTAGACAATGCAATCAACATTGCACTGCACACTGCCCTATCCCATCTGGACAAGAGTAATACCTATGTAGGAATGTTGTTCATTGACCATAGCTCAGCTTTCAACACCATAGTTCCCTCCAAGCTTATCATTAAGCTCAGGGCCCTGGGTCTGAACCACGCCCTGTGCAACTGGGTCCTGGACTTCCTGACAGGCCGGCCCAAGGTGGTTAAGGTAAGAAACAACACCTCTACTTCGCCGATCCTGAACCCAGGAGCTCCACAAGGGTGCGTGCTCAGCCCCATCCTGTACTCCCTGTTCACCCATGACTGCGTGGCCTGGTACGGCAATGGCACCACCTGCAACCGCAGGGCTCTCCAGATGGTGGTGTGATCTGCCCAACACATCACCAGGGGTACACTGCCTGCCCTCCAGGACACCTACAGCACCCGATGTCACAGGGAGGCCAAAAAGATCATCAAGAACATCAACCACCCGAGCCAGGCCAGTTCACTCCGCTATCATCAAGAAGGGTAGGTCAGTACAGGTACATCAAAGCTGGGACTCTGTTTATCTCAGTGAAGAACACATGGTTATAGTAGTAAAAGGTTTTGAGACGTTGCCCGAGAGTTTTCCAAATTGGTTGCTTGTCTCGACTGGGTTAAGGATCTTTTTCCAAGAGAGATGAATGCCTTCAAAACGAGGTGAAGGAGAAAAGCTCACCAACAGAAATGTAACAAAAAAGCATCTCGACCAAGCATGTCTTGAATATATTTATTTTCATATTTAGATTTATATTTATGAACGTATTTATTTTTGTGGAGTAGGGCAATTTGTTTGGTGCCGGAGCGCAAAAAATATATATAAATTACATCATCATTTCACAGTCAACGTTTGTCATCGTCACCAACAGGCCAATGCAACATATTAAAGATTTTTTTTTTTTTTTTACAAATGCATCTACAAATGAAACATCTGTCTATGCCTATACACACAATGGCTCAAAGATTTTTCTCTTCTAACACCCTCAAGCACTAAATTAGGCTCAACTTATTTCAAAATAGGCATCACTGACATTGATTTAGCTTTGATCAACCTTTACGAGCAGCATAGTGAGAAGTGGCAGAGTGCTGCTCCCCTGCTTACTATGCCAAAGATTTGTTTAACAAATGTTTCAATGCAACATGATCATAAAGGGAGTTACGAATACACATTGACAGCAAATATTTCTTTGCAGTAATTTGCAAATCTCCTGAATCTGATGCAACGCTCCAGGATCTGACAGCTACCCGACTGAGTTCTTCAAATACATTCACCATTAATCATCAAAATGGCAGCTGAAATATAACAATCCTCAACAATTCCACCACCCAAACGGAAACTGTAAACTCATTGCTGAATCATAGCGACCGAACAGGTTTTATCAAAGGAAGACATCAAACAACATGCCTAGTCACTATTAACGGTATAACATCATACAGTTTAACACGGCACAAGCGAACCAGGCAAGGATGTCCACACTCTCCCTCACTCTTTGCTATATTCATCAAACCACTTGCCACTGCTATATGACAAAATGAAAACCTCACTGGAATTCAGACTCTCAATACAAACCACAACATCAGCCTTTTTTGGAGACGCTATAGTGCTGTGCCTAGAACATCCATCAGAGTCACTACAAGTAGCCATTACACTCATAAATACATTCTCTGTTATATCGGAATACTTTATAAACTGAACTAAATCCACAATTCTACCCCTGAGTGGAGATTCATGCAGATCTCCTGGAGGAGTCCCATGCAGAATACATTAGTCTACACTATCTTCCCTTAAACAGATCAGCTTTTCTCTCTAATGTGGACATTGTGATTAAATCAACATAATATCAGTCCCTTTCAATGCAACAAAACAAATCTAACTTTGCAAGAGTCTGTGATTTTGCTGTAGGCCGAGGAGCGCATTGGAATAGCCTTTGGTTGTGAGTAATACCTAGATGAGTAGCCTTTTGAGATTATAGCACAGCCACTGAGTGTAGATATGTGTGCACATTTGTTAATATTCTTTGCTGGTTTGCAAGTTAATAGCCCAGTTATAGCTAGTTTTGATCAGTAATGAAGGAGTGATTGTTGCCTGCAAGAGCACAAACTTGTACAAATCTAACTCTCTTTGAAAATGAAAAAGTAAATTCAAGTCAATTAAAAAGCTGTTTTTGTCTTAAAGGGGAAGTGTCTTATTTTGAGACAGGCTTAAATGCAAATAAGCCAAAAGGCAGAGTGTAGCATACATTTTTGTCTGATTCTCTGTGTGGTAATAATAATCATAACAATGCATTTTATTTTGTAAAGTGGTTGCTTTCATCATATAACACAATACAACACCATTTTCAGCCATCTATTGGGCCAATGATGTTACAGATCTTTTGGTATTTTTGGAAAAGTGATCGGAGCTTTCGGAACATGTAAAACATCAGTCCTGAAATGGATCATGTCAAAGCCAAACATAATGTTGCCCCCATTATTACCCAAATAATGATCATGATCAACGGACCATTTGCCCAAACTGCCCTATGGCCCATCCATTTCTTATTACAGTGACACATACCAAACACAAACATCCTAAAAAATGAGGGTAAGGACATGAGCAATATTTGCAGGTCGACACCTCAATGTGATAATGTAAAAAAAAAAAAAAAAAAAAGAATTAAGCAATTTCCAGAGTTGGATGTTTCATCATGCTAACTTAGTCATTCTATCTTTAGAAGTTGGTAAAAGTGTGTCCCTGTCGATAAATAAAGACATTAGTCAAAAGAAGCCATTCGAGACAATGCATTCATCCGCATTTGAGTATAGTAACTAATACGACTCCATACTTGACCCGTCTTACTGGTTTGATTGTTCTCAGCGACTGTCTGTTCAACAAGCTCTCACAGTCTCCCTGCAGAATTAGACATTTATCCACGTTGCTCCAAAAGTCCCATTTCAAAGTTGCCCTTCCTGCTCTGTAACATTTCATTTCTACAAACGTCAAATTTGAAAGTTAAAGGTGAAGTTTAAGCAGTCATTCCGAATAGTTAAGGTAACCTACGGGTTAAGGGATAGGTTAAAAAAAATGGATAGGTAAAAAAAAGGGATATGTAAAAAAAAAGGGATAGGTAAAAAAAGGGATTGGTAAAAAAATTGGCAAAAAGGATAGGTAAAAAAAGGGATTGGCAAAAAAAAATGGATAGGTAAAAAAAGGGATTGGTAAAAAAAAGGGATAGGTAAAAAATGGATAGGTAAAAAAAGGGATAGGTAAAAAAATGGATAGGTTAAAAAAAAATGGATAGGTAAAAAATGGGATAGGTTCAAAAAAGGGATTGGTGAAAAAAGGGATATGTAAAAAAGGGATAGGTAAAAAAAGGGATAGGTAAAAAAAAAGGGATAGGTAAAAAAAATGGATAGGTAAAAAAAAAAAGGGATTGGTGAAAAAGAGGGATAGGTAAAAAAAAACAAGGGATAGGTAAAAAAAACAAGGGATAGGTTCAAAAAAGGGATTGGTGAAAAAAAAACAAGGGATAGGTAAAAAAAAACAAGGGATAGGTAAAAAAAAAAACAAGGGATAGGTAAAAAAACAAGGGATAGGTAAAAAAACAAAACAAAGGATAGGTTAAAAAAAATAGGGATAGGTAAAAAAAAAACAAGGGATAGGTAAAAAAAAACAAAACAAAAAAAGGGATAGGTACAAAAAAAGGTAAAAAAGGGATAGGTAAAAAAACAAAAAAACAAGGATAGGTAAAAAAAAAACAAGGGATAGGTAAAAAAAAAAAAAAACAAAGGATAGGTAAAAAAAAGGGATAGGTAAAAAAAACAAAACAAAGGATAGGTAAAAAAGGGATAGGTAAAAAACAAAACAAGGGATAGGTACAAAAAAAAAAAACAAGGGATAGGTAAAAAACAAAACAAAGGATAGGTAAAAAATAGGTAAAAAAAAAAACAAAGGGATAGGTTCAAAAAAGGGATTGGTAAAAAAAAAGGGATAGGTAAAAAACAAAACAAGGGATAGGTAAAAAAAAAAAACAAGGGATAGGTAAAAAACAAAACAAGGGATAGGTAAAAAAAAAAAAAAAACAAGGGATAGGTAAAAAACAAAACAAGGGATAGGTAAAAAAAAATAGGGGGATAGGTAAAAAACAAAACAAGGGATAGGTAAAAAAAAAAAACAAGGGATAGGTAAAAACAAAACAAAGGATAGGTAAAAAACAAAACAAGGGATAGGTAAAAAAAAAAAGGGGGATAGGTAAAAAACAAAACAAGGGATAGGTAAAAAAAAAAGGTAAAAACAAAACAAGGGATAGGTAAAAAAAAACAAAACAAGGGATAGGTAAAAAAAAAAAACAAGGGATAGGTAAAAAAAAAGGGATAGGTAAAAAAAAAGGGATAGGTAAAAAAAGATAGGGATAGGTAAAAAAACAAAGGGATAGGTAAAAAAATAGGTAAAAGGGATAGGTAAAAAAAGGGATAGGTAAAAAAAGGGATAGGTAAAAAAAAAAAGGGGATTGGTGAAAAAGGGATAGGTAAAAACAAAACAAGGGATAGGTAAACAAAAAAGGGATAGGTTAAAAAAAAGGGATAAGTTTTAAAAAACGAGCGAGAATGATGGGATTACACCCATGTGCCATCCCCATCCACAATGCCCTCGCAAAACCCAAGTCTACTAGATGGTAATAGTGTTGCCACTAGTGTCTGGTTTAGGAGGCTGTGTGTGTGTGTGTGTGTGTGTGTGTGTGTGTGTGTGTGTGTGTGTGTGTGTGTGTGTGTGTGTGTGTGTGTGTGTGTGTGTGTGTGTGTGTGTGTGTGTGTGTGTGTGTGTGTGTGTGTGTGTGTGTGTGTGTGTGTGTGTGTGTGTGTGTGTGCGGATATCACAGGTGTGTGCAGGATTCTGCTATAATATTTAGATTTACCTGCGGCAATGCACCAAATTCAGGTTTCAGCAGTGGATCCTGCCTTGATAAATCGACCTGCTGAAGGACAAACAGAGTTGTCTGGGCTTATCGCCATACAGATGGCTCTGAGTGTTCAGTGGGGTTTGGCGGTGGCTCGCGCCTGGACGTGCTACGGTGGTGATGAAGAAATGCTGGCTGATCCCCAATCAGGGAGAAGCAGTAACTGAAAGATGGGGAATATAGGGATTAAAACCTCTCCAGTGGGAGAGAGATAAAGAGAGAGAGGGGAGGGGGGAGGGGGGAGGGGGTTAAGGCAGGGCTCTAAGGTGTGTTGATGAAAAGCAGGAGGGTGATATGCATTTCCTAAACTTGATAACCAGTGCTGTGCTCATTTCTATATCTATGGTGTGTTTAGGATCGTCCTTTAACAGTATGTCTCCTCAGGGACTACCTGACGTTTAACATATCCTTGTACATAGAAATGGGTATAGTCTTCATTTACTCCTTTCACGTGGGTAGGTATGTCCACATTTCATCATATGTTAAAATATTAAATCAGCTGTGTTTGTTACTTCTAGACAGGAACGAAAGACTGCACATATATTGGCCACCGCTGTTTTTGTAGGTCAAGACTCACGGCATGGGAACATGACCATCTAAACCTATACAATCCAAGTTGCTAATTTATTGGTGCTTGGGAGATGTGGTCCCACTATTCCCTCTTGGCTTATGTGGACATCTCAGACCTAGAAGTGGCGTTCCATTAGTGGCTCAGTGAGGTTAAACTGACTTGGGCCCATATCCACAACGTATCTCAGAGTAGGAGTGCAGATCTAGGATCTGTCCATTAAGTCTTATCCATTATGTTTCTTGAAAAAGACACAACAGATCCTAGATCAGCACTCCTACTCTGAAACACTTTACGGTCCTACAAGTCCCCACACCCTCCCTCCCGGAACCAGGCCCCAGACCCTAGATCCCAGTGTCAGATAAACCAGGTCTGAAGAGGTTATTAATTAAAGCCTGAGAGAGTGGCCGACCAACTGGCCGCTCCACTGCTTGACCTCTGACCCTGACCAGCTGCCCTGACCTTCCCAACCACATTCCCCTGATAAGACAGGAAGATAAAGAGAGAGGAGGGGGGGTAGAAATAGGGGGTCCAGAGCTGTGGAAAGGGGAGATGGAAGGGGAAGGGGTGAGAGAAGGGGGAGGTGTGCATAGAGAGGTTGAGGTAAGGCAGGGGTGGAAGAGGGAGAAGAGGGTAGGGTGGAGAGGAGAAGAGAGACTGAGTGGGTGAGATAGGAGAGAGGGAAATGGACGGTGGGTGAGAGATAAGAGAGGAAGATAGATGAGTCAAAGAGGAAGAGAGAGAGAGTGGGTGAGAGAGGGGAGAGGAAGAGAGGAGGTAAGGGGGAGGACAGTGTGCATTTCAGCTTTCAGGCGGGCTGCCCTGGAGGCAGTGTTATCAGACCTGTCACTACACACTGATAGGACACAGTGTTCTGGTTGTCCCCGGCTCCAAACAACACATGTAAGGACTCAGCATTTGTGCCTCCAGTGATAGTGAGGAAAATACTGGAGATAAGAGTGTTGGATTAATTGGTGTCTCGCTCACATGAACTCACACACTCAGACACACACACACAACCACACAGATTCACAAATAAATGTAGACACACACACTCACTCCCCAGACATACCTCCCATATTCCCACACACTGACCTCACACACAGACTCAGAGAGCCTCCCTGATGTATCATGCATTGTGCAACATTAGGAGTGTACTGGATCACTGTATTAGTCCAGAGGAGATAGAGTCATGAAGACAAAGGGAACGCAGCCAGTGGTCTCTGACAGTTACATGTGAGTTATTGCGGGTTGAGATGATTGTAAATCAATGTTGTTTCCAGGCCTGTGACGGAGTTAGGAGTGTAGAACTGTATTTGCCAGGGAATGCATCGGCCCAGTACAGGGAGTTAAAATATGCTCTGGTGTCCTGGCTTGTACACACACACACACACACACACACACACACACACACACACACACACACACACACACACACACACACACACACACACACACACACACACACACACACACACACACACACACACACACACACACACACACACACCAGGGGTGGTCGTTAATGTTTAAGATTGTATTATTATTATTATTAAACCTTTATTTAACCAGGAAGTGCTCATTGAGATGTAAAATCTCTTTTTCAAGAGCGTCCTGGCCAAGATAGGCAGCACCAAGTCATTACAAAAATTACAGACAAACAACATGAAAAACTACAAGTAATCTAGTAAAAAACATAGAATTCACAAGAATGTAACAAAATCAAAAGCAGTGTGTTTTAATCAGTTATTTGGTTACATTAATATATTTAGTACAGTTTTATCTAAAAAGGATATCTTTTTTTCATGTTCACTATTTTAATTGTTGTGAAATTCACTGAGGAGATGGTCCTCCCTTTCCTCCTCAGAGGAGCCTCCACTGACACACACACACCAACACACACACACAGATTGAAATTGACTGTAAGTGAGGTTACACAGCTCATTTTGCTACATACTGTATGAAACACCCCCCGAAAGAGGAGAATGTCAATTTTCTTGCTTATCCACCCATGACATCGTATTGTAATGACACCTTGCATTTACAAGGTGTTACTGTAAATTCAAACTACAAAACATTACCAAGGACCTAATCATTTAGGACAGATTTCTAAAATTCAGTAAAACTAAACACGTTTCCTGACAGCTCAGTATGAGTTTGAACCTGAGGTTTAGTCTGAAGCTTGGAGTTGTTTTTCTTCCCAACTCACCCATACCCAAGCCCTCTCTGTATGTCAGGCAGGCAGACTTCCATCCCTAGTTGGCACACTGGGCAGTGTGGACACAATGAACTCAGATGTCCTCACACTGGGTGGCATGGTTGCGTGTGCTGGGTGCCCAGACAGTGCCTTGCATGCCCACGGCGTGTGCTGATTACTTCCTTGTCAAGAGCCAGTCACCCACAATGCCCTCTGATAGCATCAGGACTGATGGGAATCTGGTTGGATTTTTCCCGGCTCCATGCTCCTCTATGGCATTCCTCATTCCTAAAGAAAAGCCTCTTTTTAGGTTTGTTTAAGAATTGTTCAACGCAGTTGTTCCATGAACAATGTTTTCTTTGTCGTCAAAAACTTGTTTAGAATTGCTTTGTGATAATGACGTCTGTGTGTGTGTGTGTGTGTGTGTTCTCCCTCATTCTGTAGTATCTGTGTGTGTGTGAGTGTAGAATGGAGGGCCGTGTAGAGAGTTGGGGAAAGGGGGGTCAGGAGAACCTGGGTGACTGCCAGACGACCTTGGAACGACCCCTGACTACATCAGACAGAGACAGACAGAGAGAGAGCAAGAGGGAGGAAGAGAGAGAGGCAATTCAGAGCTTCCATTCTACTCCCCTCTCCCTCGTCACCTTCTTTGTGCCACGCACGTGTTGCAGCCTTGTAAGGCTGGCGCCTTGTGGGCCCGGGTATTAGGGCATTAGGGATGAAAGGGCAAGGGCCGCCACCCTGACTCTCTTTATTTGAGTCTGTGTGTCTCTCTATCATTGCCTCAATCCACCCTCAATCCAGTCTGTCTGTCTGTCTGTCTGTCTGTCTGTCTGTCTGTCTGTCTGTCTGTCTGTACCTCTCTCTCGCTCCCTGTCTCTCTCTCCCTGTTTCTCTCTCTCCCTCTCTTTCTATCTCAATTAATCAAATCCAATTCAAAAGGATTTATTGTCATGGAAAGTATTACCACATACGTTGCCAAAGCAAATATATAGAAACATATCAAATAAATGAGTAACAACGATTAACAGGACAACACAGTAATATTGAATGTGGACAATAATTCACTAATGATCGAGGCGAAGGCAGCAATGTTATTGGCCTGGCTGGTCGTTCCACTGGCTGTCCCTACACTCACAGAAAACAAAATGCTAGGCATATATTATTATTATTATTATTAGAATCTAGAAGGAGAAGCTGTTGAAGAACACATTTTGGTTCAGGGTATAACTTTAGATTTGTTTTGTAGAACATATGACCCAAAAGAGCTCTACCTGAAACCAAAAAGGGTTCAACCTGGAACCAAAAAGCGTTCTCCTATGGGGACAGCAGCGGAACCCTTTTGGAACTGTGTTGTATTAGTGTATGAGTGTGGCAGGAAGCTACTTATTTACAGTTGCTGTCTCTGCTCTCTCTGTAACTCTTTCTGGCTCCAAGATAATTGGCTTTAATGTTCCGAACCCTCATTGGTTTGAGTAACGTCAGCTATTTCTATATCATATTCTTTTGAATTTAACAATATGAATTGGGGTATTTAGCGTACTATATTGAACAGAACAAGGCCATGTCAATAAAGCCTTGTTCAGACTGCAGGCCTTAATTCTCAAATAATTTTTTCTTTAAAAAAAAAATCAGTTTTGAAATACTCACTGTCCAAAACAGCAAGTTAACAAGTGACCACATCGGATGTGTGTGTTCAGACATTAATTTGCTGACATGGCTACGCTAGTTGTCATAGTAACGACTGGTGTGCGCTCAGTGGTGTAGGCTGATTGGTGGTGGTGCTCTGCTTCCTATCACTCAGCAGTTATGTAGCAAGCTAAGCTGAGAACAATTCCTGCCATGGACGTTTCCTAGTTGCTTTGAATGTCCAAAGTCATAGTGTAGGAACACGTTTAAAACCTCAAAGTATCCAGATGATCCGTCTTTCAAAGTAGTTCTTTTTGGCAAGCCACAGCAGTCACTGAGCTAGCTAGGTAGCTGATTACCTTTCGAGTACATTCACTCATTTGTTTGTAAATAAATAACAAGCTAGTTAGCTACCACATATCCTTGTCAAACTGGCAACAGAGTAGCTAGCAAGCAACAGTCTATGCCAACAGTATAAAAACACCTTGAGGGCAAATAAATCAGATTTGACCTTTCAGACACAAGTCACATGGCCAAGAATCAGATTTGTATGTAACTTCAAACCACGAAGGTGGTTTAAAATGTGGCTTGAAATAGCCAATTCCATGTGCTTTTTCACTGTTCAGACAGCAGGAAAAAGAACAGATTCGAATCAGATATGCAAAAATGTTCGATTTGAGTCACTTCAAACTGCCAATGTGAAGAAGGCTTTACTCTTGACAAAAAAAAAACAGATAGAACCGTATAGTCCCAAGCTCTTGCATTGGCTCTCACAGACTCTCATCTGTGGTTCTGCCCCCTCAAAACACCTACCCTGTGTGCCTTTGAAACCACTGTCACATTCACTCACTGAAAGAACACCATCAGTCAAAAATGACAGTAAATTGACAATTACAGGATGGACATAACCAGAAGTTCAGTTCCCTGCTTGTCAGCTGCTAGCTGTCTATCTGCTCCATAGTTAGGGGTCTGTCTCTGGGGACACACTTGCTCTCTCCCCTCCCAAGGTGTTGACAGTCTGTTGTTAACACAGTACACAGTGGGGTTCCTGGTAAGACATCTCTCTCTCTCTCTCTCTGCTAGCTTGCCACACTGTCAGCTGAGCTAGACTATACCCCTTAGGTCTCTGGCTCCATATCTAATGCAGCCAAAGTCTGTTTACATTGGTTGTGAGTTAATCACATGATATGTGGCTTGTTCTCCCATTGGATAAAGTCTGTCTCGTTTTGACTACATAATATTCCAGATATGTAGAATGGCTGGTGTGTGTTTTCTACTTGCTGGTGAATAGGTATAACCTTCACTCCTCTATGCCTGAGAACCACAGTAAAGTACACCCCATCCGGTGTCTCTCTGTCTCTCTTAGGTTTTTACAATTTTCACAGACTTCTAAAATCACTTGAAAGCTACCGTTGAAGTGAATGTGTGTAATAGTTTGGTAGTTGTGTAATCAGGTGGATTGCGTATGAGGAGAGATTTCTTGGATGTATAAACAGTCATTAAAGTGCTAAGAACACACTGTAGAGCTGGCCAGTAGCAGACCACAGGACGTTTCATACCTGCTTCTGATTCTGTGTTTCTTTTCTCCCATCAGAGATTCTAATAGCTTCCATGTGAAGCAGCAATCCAGATAATTAGCCTTTGCCCAAGTGTGAGCTGAGAAAATAAAGTGTTTCTCAGTGGAAGCTACTCAGAGGAGGAAGGGGAGGACCATCCTACTCCTCTAACATTAAAAAAAAGTTATCCTTTTTTGATAAAACTATACTAAATATATTCACATCACCAAATAACTGACTAAAACACGCTATTTTGCTAAAGAAGGTCTACAGTATCCTCAACAGCACTCTGTAGGGTAGCACCATGGAGTAGCTGGAGGACAGCTGGCTTCCTTATTCCTCTTGCCGGTACATTGACTTCAATACAAAACCCAGGTTCTGGGTTCTAACCCCGTTCCACAGACTTACACAGTAATGATGACGACTTCCAGAGGACGTCCTCCGACCTATCAGAGCTCTTCCAGCATGAACTGACATGTTGTCCTTCCAGTCAAAGGATCAGAGAATGAATCTAGTACTGAAAGCATAAGCTCCAGCTAGCTAGCAGGGGAGTGCATAACGTAGAGGAGTGCATAACGTAGAGGAGTGCATAACGTAGAGGAGGCATAACGTAGAGGAGTGCATAATGTAGAGGAGGCATAACGTAGAGGAGTGCATAACGTAGAGGAGTGCATAACGTAGAGGAGTGCATAACGTAGAGGAGTGCATAACATAGAGGAGTGCATAACGTAGAGGAGTGCATAACGTAGAGGAGGCATAACGTAGAGGAGTGCATAAAGTAGAGGAGGCATAATGTAGAGGAGTGCATAACGTAGAGGGAGTGCATAACGTAGAGGAGTGCATAACGTAGAGGAGTGCATAATGTAGAGGAGGCATAACGTAAGGAGTGCATAACGTAGAGGAGTGCATAACGTAGAGGAGTGCATAACGTAGAGGAGTGCATAACATAGAGGAGTGCATAACATAGAGGAGTGCATAACGTAGAGGAGGCATAACGTAGAGGAGTGCATAAAGTAGAGGAGGCATAATGTAGAGGAGTGCATAACGTAGAGGAGTGCATAACGTAGAGGAGTGCATAACGTAGAGGAGTGCATAACGTAGAGGAGTGCATAACGTAGAGGAGGCATAACGTGTGGCGAGTAGTCTACTCAAAGAGAAAGAAAGACAATAGTTGAACAGTTTAGAACAAAATAATATCTTCAAATATCTTTTTTTTTTAAATATCTTCAAAAAATCTTTCCAAAAAAAAAAAGAGAGAGAGAGAGAGAGAGAGAGAGAGAGAGAGAGAGAGAGAGAGAGAGAGAGATGAATTATATATTTTTATTCTTCTTAGCTTGCTTGTTATTTACTCAGCTAGCTAATGCTAACTCAACAACCTGACTCAAACAAAGAGGAATTCTATTTTATGTTAGATAGATGGCTAAGGCTATCCAACACTGCAACTGCAACACTTCCAACTCAAGGTAAGCTTTCGATTTTATTCATTTATTGCCACCGGAGCCCACCGGTGTAACTGCTAAACTGCTTGCTGTACACTGTACTGCATGATTGTACATATGGATTGGATTGTGTGTTTACTAACGTATTAGCTGTTTAGAGGTAAGCGGTTATGGTATGAAGTTGTGACTTGGGGTTATATCCTTCCTGTTTGGCCCTGTCCGGGGTGTCCTCGGATGGGGCCACAGTGTCTCCTGACCCCTCCTGTCTCAGCCTCCAGTATTTATGCTGCAGTAGTTTATGTGTCGGGGGGCTAGGGTCAGTTTGTTATATCTGGAGTACTTCTCCTGTCCTATTCGGTGTCCTGTGTGAATCTAAGTGTGCGTTCTCTAATTCTCTCCTTCTCTCTTTCTTTCTCTCTCTCGGAGGACCTGAGCCCTAGGACCATGTCCCAGGACTACCTGACATGAGGACTCCTTGCTGTCCCCAGTCCACCTGGCCATGCTCCTGCTCCAGTTTCAACTGACCTGAGCCCTAGGACCGTGCCCCAGGACTACCTGACATGAAGGCTCCTTGCTGTCCCCAGTCCACCTGACTGTGCTGCTGCTCCAGTTTCAACTGTTCTGCCTTATTATTATTCGACCATGCTGGTCATTTATGAACATTTGAACATCTTGGTCATGTTCTGTTATAATCTCTACCCGGCACAGCCAGAAGAGGACTGGCCACCCCACATAGCCCGGTTCCTCTCTAGGTTTCTTCCTAGGTTTTGGCCTTTCTAGGGAGTTTTTCCTAGCCACCGTGCTTTTACACCTGCATTGTTTGCTGTTTGGGGTTTTAGGCTGGGTTTCTGTACAGCACTTTGAGATATCAGCTGATGTACGAAGGGCTATATAAATAAATTTGATTTGATTTTATTTGATTTGATTTGATTTGATTTGATTTGACTTGGAGATGTGTTTTCGCCTGGTTGCAGTCAGCTGTTGTGTTGTGCACTGAAGTCCACAAGTGAAGGAAAAAGGGGACAGGAGGAGAACACGTAGATGCGAGAAGGAACGGGCAAAGTACCGATGCTGGTTGTGGCTGCTATGAAAGTGAACTGTGTGTGCGGTTGATCAGGGGTGTATTAATTCTGCTGATTCTGTTGCAAAATGTTTCTTAAAAAGGAAGCAAACGGAACGGAACGGGATGGACCTACCTGAATTTGAATGTTTTGCAACTGCTTGGACTAGTGATTGCCCAGATCCACTAGATGCAGGCAAGAGTGTGCACGGCGGTATTGAATGTGTCACTGTCTGTCACCTCGATTACTCCAATTTGTCTCTCGACCTGTGTGCAGCTACGTTATAAACTTAAATTTTGTCGGCTCGGTTGTAGCAACCTCATGATGGGTATAGGAAACATTTTAGCATCCTGTAGTGGCCTAAACCTATGGATGTTCCACTTCGCTGGGTGAATGGAATGTGAATGACTGTCATCCAATATGCTGTCATAGAAGTGGTCTTCAATGCTGTATAATGCTGTATTCATAAAGAATAGTCTCAAATGGCCCACGACCGCCACTGGAGTTACTGGTTCTTGGAAGTGTGTGTGTGTGTGTGTGTGTGTGTGTGTGTGTGTGTGTGTGTGTGTGTGTGTGTGTGTGTGTGTGTGTGTGTGTGTGTGTGTGTGTGTGTGTGTGTGTGTGTGTGTGTGTGTGTGTGTGTGTGTGTGTGTGTGTGTGTGTAAGTAGTATGTATGACAGCGAAAGAGAGTAAGTAGGAGAGTTGAAAGACCAAAAGAAAGAGAAAGGCAGTGCAGGTAATACCACTTTCCTCTATTTCCCTCCATCCCCACTCACCTCCAGGCCACTTGATGCCTAGATTGAATGTCATGTCCAGACGTTCACATGTAGTCACCACCAACAACTGCTGCCATTGTTGCCTCTCTCAACAGTGCTAGAGAGAGACACAGGATAGCTGAGACAAAGGCAGGTTTTGAGAGCCCCTGTGACAGAGGACAATGCTGCTACTGTTGTCGGGCCTTAGGGCCACAGTTGGGCCTATGGGGCAAGTGCAGCCAGCAGCCACTGTGAGGTGCAAATCAGTGGAGGCTGCTGAGGGGAGGACGGATCATAATAATGGCTGGAACAGAGCGAATGGAATGGCGTCAAACACGTGGAAACCATATGTTTGATGTCATTTATTCCATTCCACTCCAGCTATTACTACAAGCCCATTCTCCCCAATTAAGGTACCACCAACCTGACACACACATACATTTATTTATTTTTTATTTTACCTTTATTTAACTAGGCAAGTCAGTTAAGAACAAATTATTATTTTCAATGACAGCCTAGGAACAGTGGTTTAACTGCCTGTTCAGGGGCAGAACGACATACTGTACATGCATGCAGGCACCCACAAACACATAACACACACACTCCAAATTATGTTCTGCATTGAAGTGTGATTCATATGGTGATCTGCAACAATACCATCGCCCAATGCCCAACTTCCCTCTAGCTCCAACCTGCCTATAGCTGCCATGTCCCTGTCTGTCTCTGACATATCTGTCTGTCTCTCATTAGCAGCCTTTAGCCCCGAGGAGGCCCTCTGGCCCTCCCTGCCCCTTCCCCTCCAGCCCCACTCTAGTCCCCCCTGGCCCCCAGGCTCCTCCCCAGGAAAAGCCCTAATCCCCCAGGCCAATAAAACACAGATGCTGCGCCTCTCTCTGGAGACACTCCCCTCGCTCTTCCTGTCCCTCACACAAAAGACGCTAGTCTAGGGATAAGTCTTACTCTCTCTCCCTCCTTCTCTCGTTCCCCCTCTTTCTCTCTCTCTCTCTCTCTCTCTCTCTCTCTCTCTCTCTCTCTCTCTCTCTCTCTCTCTGTGTCTTCCACTCTATCCCTCTCCTTCTCCTCCCCTATTTTTAACTGGCACCAAAGCAACAACGTTTTCCCTCTGACATGAAATCAACCAACTTCAGACCTGTCCCTCTTGATATGCAGCACATGGCAGGTGTCTTCTTATTTGTCTTGTGTCCAGAAGAAAGAAAGCAGTCTTCCCACTAGCTTATAATACACAGCAATCACACACATTCATGCATCAACAGCCGCATACAAGCTAACACATACAAGCCCAGATAGACAAACATGCTCTAAACAAACCGTTAGTGTCACCACACACACACGCACACACACACACGCACACACACACACACAAAAACACATGTACAGACACAGTCTCTACACAGACACATTTCGTTACATATTATGCTGGTTGGTTTGTTTTGGAGCGATGGGTTTTGGGGATGGCTGGCCCGGGTTTACTGGACTCCCAGGCTGTCTGCTATATGGAGAACAGCTGCTGGTACACTGGAACACACCAGTTTATTAAACAGTACTACCAGTGGTTCCAGTCCAGGGGGGACTACATGCGTGACCACAGCCCTATACCTGCTGTGAGTGGGGTCGGTGTGATTGGGGTCGGTGTGAGTGGGGTCGGTGTGAGTGGGGTCGGTGTGAGTGGGGTCGGTGTGAGTGGGGTCCTCGATGTGAGTGGGGTCGGTGTGAGTGGGGTCGGTGTGAGTGGGGTCGGTGTGAGTGGGGTCAGTGTGAGTGGGGTCGGTGTGAGTGGGGTCGGTGTGAGTGGGGTCGGTGTGATTGGGGTCGATGTGAGTGGGGTCGGTGTGAGTGGGGTCGGTGTGAGTGGGGTCGATGTGAGTGGGGTCGGTGTGAGTGGGGGCGGTGTGAGTGGGGTCGGTGTGAGTGGGGTCGGTGTGAGTGGGGGCGGTGTGAGTGGGGGCGGTGTGAGTGGGGTCGGTGTGAGTGGGGTCGGTGTGAGTGGGGTCGGTGTTAGTGGGATCGGTGTGAGTGGGGTCGGTGTGAGTGGGGTCGGTGTGAGTGGGGTCGGTGTGAGTGGGGTCGGTGTGAGTGGGGGCGGTGTGAGTGGGGTCGGTGTGAGTGGGGGCGGTGTGAGTGGGGGCGGTGTGAGTGGGGTCGGTGTGAGTGGGGTCGGTGTGAGTGGGGTCGGTGTGAGTGGGGTCGGTGTGAGTGGGGGCGGTGTGAGTGAGACCGTGAACGCATTTGATTAATAATGTCTACAGTGTATCTACTCACACTGATTTACTCACATTGCAAACCCTGGGACAGGAGAGGTAGATTAAACAATAAGGCCCGAGGAGGTGTGGTATATGACCAATATACCACGGCCAAGGGCTGTTCTTAAGCACGACTCAACGTGGAGTGCCTGGACACAGTCCTTAGCCGTGGTATCTTGGCCATATATCACAAACCCCCGTGGTGCCTTATCGCTATAATAAACTGGTTACCAACGTAATTAGAAAAATATATATATATGTTTTGTTATACCTGTGGTATATGGTCTGATATGCCACGTCTGTCAGTCAATCAGAATTCAGGGCTCGACCCACCAAGTTGTGTAACTGTCATTAACATGAGTAGACCTGCACAATCACTTCAGTGTGTTGTTTCAGTAGATCGCTCCATGCTTTACAGAGACTCCTCCATTCTTTTCCCAGAGTCCTCCTTGCCCCTTTTCTGAAAAGGTCCTCCACACTGTGTGTGTGTGTGTGTGTGTGTGTGTGTGTGTGTGTGTGTGTGTGTGTGTGTGTGTGTGTGTGTGTGTGTGTGTGTGTGTGTGTGTGTGTGTGTGTGTGTGTGTGTGTGTGTGTGTGTGTGTGTAAATGTGCATATGCTTGTCACTCCCTGTATTTCTGCCCCAGTTACCCTGTGACCAAAATCCCCACTGATTAAGTTGTAGAGAGTATGTGTGTGTTGACACAAGCAGCCTTTGAACACTCAATGGGAAAAAGGATTCCCCTCTATAGGATGCTCCCAGGGTCCCATGGCCTCCCTCTCTCACTGTTTAACAGCCTTTCCCTTTGTCCTGCCCACTCTGAGGTGAAAAGGTCAGGGGCCAAAGGTCACACGGACTCATTTCCACTGGAACGGTCAGACAAAGAGCCTCACACACACACACACACACACACACACACACACACACACACACACACACACACACACACACACACACACACACACACACACACACACACACACACAAACAGGCCCTCCCAACACGCACACTTCATGAAGAGTTGGGGGGAGTAAACCAAAGTGTGTGTTCTCTTCATTAAGATGTTGTTTTCTTTCCTGGGTGCTTGAAGGGCCCCTTCAGGACTTCCATTGGGTGCCCTTAGCCCCACAAGCAGGCCCCCACTCCCCCAGCCCCCTGGCTCTGTGCAGCTCTTTAAGCCAGTGACCCAGGACCGGTCCAGATGGGCTGCAGGCCCATGCCAGCTTCCAGGGCCTCTTTAACTCGCACTCCGTCCAAATAGTTCCATGATTGTAAAATTATGTTTGTTCTCAAAACACACACACTCTCTTACTCTTTTTTTTGCAGACTACTTTTTCCTTTGCATTATTCCCTCTTACATGTTTCCCTCTCTAGAAGTGAAGAATGAGAAACACATCTCCATGTGTTTGTGTCTTTTGTTTGTTTTCACAATGGGCCAGTACTCTGAGGTGATTCCAGAGAAATGTGTCCTCAATCATTTCATCAGATGACAGGTACATCAGATGGGATGGGCATTCACTAGGCCAATCAACACCATCACTGGCTGTACTGTACCCCTACAGTAATAACCTGTACTGTACCCCTACAGTAATAACCTGTACTGTACCCCTACAGTAATAACCTGTACTGTTTACTAAACAATTATCTACCGTCTATATACAGTGCATTTGGAAAGTGTTTCCACATTTTGTTAAGTACAGCTTTATTCTAAAATGGATTATATTGTTGTTTTTTCCCCCTTCATCAACCTACAAACAATACAGAAAAGAAAAAAAACAGGATTTTAGAAATGTTTGCAAATGTTTAAAAAATATTATAATTAAATATCACATTTACATAAGTATTCAGGCCCTTTACTCAGTACTTTGTTCAAGCACCTTCTGCAGCGATTACAGCCTCGAGTCTTCTTGGGTATGATGCTACAAGCTTGGCACACCTGTATTTGTGGAGTTTCTCCAATTCTTCTCTGCAGATCCTCTCAAGCTCTGTCAGGTTGGATGGGGAGTGTTGCTGCACAGCTATTTTCAGGTCTCTCCAGAGATGTTCGATCAGGTTCAAGTCTGGGCTCTGGCTGGGCCACGAAAACGACATTCAGAGACTTGTCCCGAAGCCACTCCTGCATTGTCTTGACTGTGTGCTTAGGGTCGTTGTCCTGTTGGAAGGTGAACCTTCGCCCCAGTCTGAGGTCCTGAGCGCTCTGGAGCATGTTTTCCTCAAGGATCTCTCTGTACTTTGCTCCTTTCATCTTTCCCTCGATCCTGACTAATCTCTCAGTCCCTGCCACTGAAAAATACCACCACAGGATGATGCTGCCACCACCATGCATCATCGTAGGGATGGTGCCAGGTTTCCTCCAGATGTGACTCTTGGCATTCAGGCCAAATAGTTCCATCTTGGCATCATCTGACCAGATAATCTTGTTTCTCATGGTCTGAGAGTCTTTAAGTGCCTTTTAGCAAACTCCCAAGCGGGCTGTCATGTGCCTTTTACTGAGGAGTGGCTTCTGTCTGGCCACTCTACAATAAAGGCCTGATTGGTGGAGTGCTGTAGAGATGGCTGTCCTTCTGGAAGGTTCTCCCATCTCCACAGAGGAACTCTAGAGCTCTGTCAGAGTGACCATCGGGTTCTTGGTCACCTCCCTGACCAAGGCCCTTCTTCCCCGATTGCTCAGTTTGGCCGGGCAGCCAGCTCTAGGAAGAGTCTTGGTGGTTCCAAACTTCTTCCATTTAAGAATGATGGAGGCCACTCTGTTCTTGGGGACCTTGAATGTTGCAGAAATGTTTTGGTACCCTTCCCCAGTTCTGTGCTTCGACACAATCCTGTCTTGGAGCTCTATGGACAATTACTTTGACCTCATGGGTTGTTTTTTTTGCTCTGACATACACTGTCAACTGTGGGACCTTATATAGACAGGTGTGTGCCTTTCCAAATCGTGTCCAATCATTTGAATTTAACACAGGTGGACTCCAATCAAGTTGTAGAAACATCTCAGGGATGATCCATGGAAACAGGATGCACCTGAGCTCAATTTCGAGTCTCATAGCAAAGGGTGTGAATACTGTAAATAAGGTATTTCAGTTTTCCATTTATTTATAACTTTGCTAACATAAAAAAAAACAGTTTTTGCTTTTTCATTATGGGGTATTGTATGTAGATTGATGAGGGGGGAATATATTTAATCAATTTAAGATAAGAATGTAACGTGACAAAATGTTTTCCAAATGCACTGTATATACTACATAGGGTTTTTCTGCAATTAAATAAAAAGATCTGTAACTCAAATAATCACAGACACACACACAGAAAGAGAGAGAGAGACACACACACACACCAACACACACACACACACAAATGTCTCATTTGCCACAAGTTTTGTATTTTTCCATATAAAAATAGCCATCTCGTCATTGTCATCATTATATACATCAATGAACAGCCTACACAGTGTTAAAGCTTTGGTAAAATTCACTTTTGGTTAAAAAAAAATCACAATGTTCTGCTTTCACTGAAAGCAAGAGCTCTTTGATACTTGTCTGATTATTTATCTGAAGGTTCATGTCACATTTCCTTAGGAAATTAGAATAGATGCAGATTACTTCCTGCTGTGTTTGCTCTAAACCCAGGGTCATATTCATTAGGGCAAACCATTGCAAAGCGTTTTGCAACAGAAAACGAAAATTAGAATTTCTTTTGGACAAGTTTGGGTAATCCCTTCCTGTTTTAGTCCCTTTTGTTCCGTTTGGTGCCTAATGAACGCGACCCAGGAGTGGGACAGGAGCCAACACACACTGTCCTCAATAAATACAAAATGATCAAAAAAGTGACCCTCTCAAGGAGGTCACTACACTACATTACATTTGGTCAACATGCAAAATCAACAATGACACAATATTCCAAACAAATCCTTGATTTTACCATACAAGAACAATGCCTTTGTTTTCATCAACATAGGATTGAAATGAAAGATATTTGATCTGATAACTCAGCTGTTACAATCCCCTGTTCTATAAGAACAGATTCTTCAGCCACTAAGACGTAGAAATCGATCGCTTATTGAGTTGCTTTTTGAAAGCATAGAGAACCCCTGTTTGACTTAATGGAAAAGTGCTGTGGATCTAACACAAGACTGAGGAAGGGAAAGGAAATAGAGCGAGAGAGAGAGGCAGGGTCGGGAAGGAGGGAGAAAGTCTGAGCAACACTCAGGCGTCAGAGAATTTTAAAAAAAACAAGAGCTTATTCACTGACTAAGACGTCACAGTAACACTGGAACATCCATCCTTTGCCAATACCTTTGTTAAAGCCTGAACCTTAGAATAAAGCCTGAACATGGCATGAAGACACACTATTGAACTAGTCCTAGGGCTCGATTCAGTCTGTATCGCTAAAATGTAAAGGTCATTTCCGTTTGAGCCGACATACGCAGTTTTTAACGGGAATGCAATCTCCGCTCACGCGGGAACACTGCCTTTACATTTAAATCACGCTATAGCGCTGACCTTCAGCGATACAGATTGAACCCAACACTAATTTGAACGTTTTCCTGGAATGTGTTTGTTGAGTACCTTTCCTATGGTTCGATGGTTGGCTGATGGTTCGTACTGAGGCCGCCTCGAAACATTCACAGAATAATGATTAAACCAGAAGGAGATCCTTTTGACCAGATATGTGAAGGTAGTCTAGGGGGCACAGGAGGGGCATCTGACCACAGGGATACATTCTCACCCCTCTTAGCTAGGAGGGTAACCTCAGCATACCCTGAGCTAAAAGCCTCTGCACAACCTCGAAAAATAGTCACTTTTAAGCATTGAATGGAGGACAGATCATCAACATCTATGTTACGATAAATGTTCTCCTTGAGTTATTATTGCACTTCAGCAGGAGCTGGTTTGGGTTAGCCTTCTTTACGGCCCATGGAGGTTCACACTGGAGGGTGTGGTCTAGGATCCCTCTTACACTCCCTCTGCCCGACCCATCCAATGGGGTGGCTCACTATGCTGTGAGGGCATGCCCCAGGATCAGGTTAGCCAATCAGAGGAAGGTTTGGTAGTTAAGTCTCTTCCCTCTCCTTTGGTTCAGCTGCCCACTCTGACGTAGGTGACCCGTCCCTTGGCAGAGTTTAGACTGGCAGGGCCTGTCTTGAAGAATACAAGCTGGTGACCTGTAGACAGAGAAGAATAAAAAAAAGTAAACGTGAATAAAAAGTAGAAAAGTAGGAGAGACCGTAAAGTTGAAGGCTTTATGTTAAATGAACGGAATGTACCCTAGCACGTGCTTCCCTTCTACAATTGCATGAATGCGATGACAATCGTACAATGCCAGAGATGCGGTGAGAGATATACTGTATGACAGGGGAGGAGAGGATGAAGAGTGAAGAGAATGAATGTGAAAGTGCTGGCCTGGTTCAATAACGATTAGTGATTGCCATGCTGATGTGCTCCCTCCAGACTGAGCTCCAATTAAGTGTGTGTGTGTGTGTGTGTGTGTGTGTGTGTGTGTGTGTGTGTGTGTGTGTGTGTGTGTGTGTGTGTGTGTGTGTGTGTGTGTGTGTGTGTGTGTGTGTGTGTGTGTGTGTGTGTGTGTGTGTGTGTGTACAATACAATGATAACACTGTAGCGTGAACACATTCATTTAACTCTTACCTGTCCAGGTTGTCTGATTGGTCAGTACAAATGCTCGGCACTGGGCGTGGCTCTCACATACACCAATAGCCTCTGTGATGCTGTAGACTGACAGCAGACATCCATCGTGCTGATAGGATGGCCAGCAGCGGTAGTTCTCCCCAGGAATAGAGGCATCCACTACACGCTTATAGTCTGCAGCGGAGAAGGAATTTAGTTAGCAAGGAAGGGTGTGCGTGTGCGTGTGTGTGTGTGTCTGTCACTGGCAGGGTGTAGATGCACTGAGGGTCCTGCACGCGTGTAATGAGGTAGGTCATTGTGTGAGCGTGGGGGCTCTGTTTTGTCTGTCTATCAGAGGGAGTGCCATGGAGCTATTGGGGAGTGAGAGGCTGACATGTCTTCTGTGATCCTCGACGCCACCCTCCCCCCCACACACACACACAGACACGGCACACACACACTCACACTCCCCTTCTCCTCTCTCACCCTCCCTTTGCCCCACTAACTGTCTGACACACATTGTTAAAGGCCACTTTTCTACAATGGTTGCCACGGCAACCGCGACCCTGGGCAAATTGAACTCAGGAGTGACAGAGAGAGCAGAAGAGAGAAAGGGGGGAGAGAGAGATAAAGGGAGAGTGGTCTGAAGGGCCCAGGAATGAGGACCACACTAGAATACCTCTAAAATTATTTATCTTCTCTCTATTTGTCTTCTCTGTTTTTAACATTCTAATCCTAAATCTTAAACGGGACACTTTCAAATATTATTATATTTACTGTATATATATTTTTTAACCTTTATTTAATTAGGCAAGTAAGTTAAGAACAAATTCTTATTTACAATGAACGCCTACCCCGGCCTAACCCAGACGACACGGCCAATTGTGCACCGACCTATGGGACTCCTGATCACGGCCGGTTGTGATACAGCCCGGGATCGAACCCGGGTCTGTAGTGATGCCTCTATCACTGCTATGCAGTGCCTTAGACCGCTGCGTTACTCAGGATCCCTAAAATAGAAAAGGGCGATTGATTTAAAACATACAAATCAAATGAGATTACATTTCGATGCAATACATGTGTAGACCTAAATTGCAATTTAAATGTGCATTTACCACGGCAATACAGTAACATAAATTTCATCAAATTGTATAAGTGAATGAAAAAAGATCAAGATTGTTTTAACCAGATTCAGAGTTCCCCTGAGGTTCCACTAACAATATACAGATGAAGTCAGAAGTTCACAAACACCTTAGCCAAATACATTTAAACTCAATTTTTCACAATTCCTGACATTTAATCAGAGTAAAAGTTCACTGCCTTAGGTCAGTTAGGATCACCACTTTATTTTAAGAATCTGAAATGTCAGAATAATTGCAGAGAGAATGATTTATTTCAGCTTTTATTTCTTTCATCACATTCACAGTGGGTCAGAAGTTCACATACACTCAATTAGTATTTGGTAGCATTGCCTTTAAATTGTTTAACTTGGGTCCAACATTTCAGAAAAGCCTTCCACAAGCTTCTCACAATAAGTTGGGTGAATTTTGGCCCACACCTCCTGACTGAGCTGGTGTAACTGAGTCAGGTTTGTAGGCCTCCTTGCTCGCACATGCTTTTTCAGTTCTGCCCACAAATGTTCTATAGGTTTGAGGTCAGGGCTTTGTGATGGCCACTCCAATACCTTGACTTTGTTGTCCTTAAGCCATTTTGCCACAACTTTGGAAGTATGGTGGGGGGGTCATTGTCCATTTGGAAGACCCATTTGCGACCAAGCTTTAACTTCCTGACTGATGTCTTGAGATGTTGCTTCAATATATCCACATAATTGTCCTCCCTCATGATGCCATCTATTTTGTGAAGTGCATCAGTCCCTCCTGCAGCAAAGCACCCCCACAACATGATGCTGCCACCCCCGTGCTTCACGGTTGGGATGGTGTTCTTCGGCCTGCAAGCCTCCCCTTTTTTACTCCAACCATAACGATGGTCATTATGTCCTAACAGTTCTATTTTTGTTTCATCAGACCAGAGGACATTTTTCCAAAAAGTAAGATCTTTGTCCCCATGTGCAGTTGCAAACCATAGTCTGGATTTTTTATGGCGGTTTTGGAGCAGTGGCTTCTTCCTTGCTGAGCGGCCTTTCAGATTATGTCGATATAGGACTCGTTTTACTGTGGATATAAATACTTTTGACCCTGTTTCCTCCAGAATCTTCACAAGGTCCTTTGCTGTTGTTCTGGGATTGATTTGTACTTTTCGCACCAAAGTACGTTCATCTCTAGGAGACAGAACACGTCTCCTTCCTGAGCGGTATGACGGCTGCGTGGTACCGTGATGTTTATACTTGCATACTATTGTTTGTACAGATGAACGTGGTACCTTCAGGCATTTGGAAATTGCTCCCAAGGATGAACCAGACTTGTGGAGGTCTACAAAAAAAAAAATCGGTCTTGGTTGATTTCTTTAGATTTTCCCATGATGTCAAGCAAAGGAGGCACTGAGTTTGACGGTTGGCCTTGAAATACATCCACAGGTACACCTCCAATTGACTCAAATGATGTCAATAAGCCTATCAGAAGCTTCTAAAGCCATGACATAATTTTCTGGAATTTTCCAAGCTGTTTAAAGGCACAGTCAACTTAGTGTATGTAAACTTCTGACCCACTGGAATTGTGATACAGTGAATTATAATTGAAAGAATCTGTCTGTAAACAATTGTTGGAAAAATGACTTGTGTCATGCACAAAGTAGATGTCCTAACCGACTTGCCAAAACTATAGTTTGCTAACAAGAAATTTGTGGAGTGGTTGAAAAATGAGTTTTAATGACTCCAACCTTAGTATAGGTAAACTTCCGACTTCAACTGTACGTTTGTCGACGAACAATAAATAAAAGCAAAAACATCAATCTAAAATACCAAACAAAAGTACAGTAAAGTCAATAGAACTAAATAGTTTTCCTTTGCCCAGGCCCATATCAAACTACTGCTGGTAGCCAACTGTTAATAGCCAACTGTTAATAGCTAAGTATTTTTTCTCTATTAGAATAGCCTGTTTTAGTGTCCTGGGTTTTATGCTCAGTAGAGCAAGTCTTATTTCTCAGAGTGTTCTCACGTGGAACAATAACTACATAGACATAATGTACAACCAGGGTACATTACTGATTAAGCCCGACCAGACATGGTTAGCTGGATCTGAGATGGAAAAGATCCTATTGAGTGCATGGCTACCTGTGGAACAGTCTTTGCAACTTAGATGCAACTAAGCGTATACAAGTATCAGTAGGTAGTTTGAATGATCAGACTTCAACAATTGTATATGATACATGGTCATGCTCTGGATTTGAGTGTTTTCTACAGCAGGAAAATAATCCTGCAGCAACAGTAAATGTGAATTATTATGTGGATTATATTAATATTAATGGACATTTTTGTAGGAGCTGATACATTTTTTGTGAGAGAAAATCAAGTCTGAAATTTCTAAGTGGAAATTACAAACTTCAGAAGCCTTTTTAAATGTCAAATACACAACGAGTTTTAAATTCCCTGAAAGTTCTCCTGCGACAGGGTGATCAAATTAAGATCCTGCATATGTAGCTTGATTGATGTGTGGCAATTGTCATTCTCACGAAGTTAAGTAAAATAAAACACAATTGTTCTATGCTACTTTTTCGAGTGGTTAGAAACATCACTGACTATGATTACAGGCCATTGTTATGCTGGTCTTAGGATGCTAATAGTGAGGTTTTCCTCTGTCTCATCCCAAATGGCTATGATTACACTGTGGTTCTAATGGCTAGAAACCACACTCTACACAGTCCAGTCAGCAGGATAGCCATGTGTGTGTGTGTGTGCACGTGCATATGTGTGTGAGTGCATGTGTGCGTGTGTGTGTGTGTGTGTGTGCTTGTATGTGTGTGCCTGCATGCTTGTGCATGTATGTACAGTGCCTTGGGGAAATATTCAGACCCGCTGACTTTTTCCACATTTTGTTACATTACAGCCTTATACTAAAATTGATTAAATATTAAATATATATAAAAATGTTCATCAATCTACACACAATACCCCATAATGACAAAGTGAAAACAGGTTTTTAGACATTTTTGGCAAATGTATTAAAATAAATAACAGAAATACCTCATTTACATGACAGCCCGAGTGTTCCAAAAGTCACCTAAAGACTCTCAGACCATGAGAAACAAGATTCTCTGGTCTGATGAAACAAAGATGGACCTCTTTTGCCTGAATGCCAAGCGTGACGTCTGGAGGAAATCTGGCACCATCCCAACGGCGATGCATGGTGGGGGCAGCATCATGCTGTGGGGATGTTTTTCAGTGGCAGGGACTGAGAGACTAGTCAGGATCGAGGGAAAGATGAACAGAGCAAAGTATAGAGAGATCCTTGATGAAAACCTGCTCCAGAGCACTCAGGACAGACTGGGGCGATGGTTCACCTTCCTACAGGACAATGACCCTAAACACACAGCCAAGACAACGCAGGAGACAAGTCTCTGAATGTCCTTGTGTGACCCGAACTTGAACCCGATCGAACATTTCTGTAGAGACCTGAAAATATCTGTGCGTCAACACTCCTCATCCAACCTAACAGAGCTTGAGAGGATCTGCAAAGACGAATGAGAGAAACTACCCAAATACAGGTGTGCCACGCTTGTAGCGTCATACCCAAGAAGACTCGAGGCTGTAATCGCTGCCGAAGGTGCTTGAACAAAGTACTGAGTAAAGGGTCTGAATACTTATGGAAATGTGAAATTATAGTTTTTTTTATGTTTAATAAATGAGGGGAAAAATTTAACTGTGTGCTTTGTCATTATGGGGTATTGTGTGTAGATTGATGAGGGGGGAAAAAACAATTTAATCCATTTTAGAATAAAGCTGTATCGTAACAAAATGTTTAAAAAAGTCAAGGGGTTTGAATACTTTCCCGAAGGCACGGTATGTGTATGATAATGAATGTATGTATGTACTGGTTAGTATGGCTCCATGAATCAGCAAATAAATCATTATTTCAATAACCTATAAGTTGTGATTTTAACTGAGACGGCAAACTACATGAAGCAGTTTTAGCATCTGTACTTCCTCTACACAATCAGGATCCACTTTTCCTCTCTTCTGTGGGTTTAACTAAGCTTCACAGGACTGTGACAATGGGCCTAATGAGAAGGGCAGCTCAAAGCAAGTCCCCCCGCTCCTTTAAAAGCCCCCCAGCCTATGAAGCATGAATCATTGAGTCCAGCTTTCTCTTTCTTTCACTTTCTCTCTCCGTTACCTACTATGTTTCTCTACTTCTCTTTTTTTTTTAAGTGTCATGCCTGGCTGGACCAGGAGTAGTCCTGGTGATTTACAGGGAGGGTTTACATGCCTGTTTGAAGAGGAGGAAGAAAGATGGCCTTTAAATGGAGGGAGGGGGGAAAGGAGAGTATGTTTCTCCAGGCACACCTGTCCGCGATTTATTATGTGGAGGTACACACACACACACACACACACACACACACACACACACACACACACACACACACACACACACACACACACACACACACACACACACACACACACACACACACACACACACACACACACACACACACACACACACACACACAAGCTGGCCCCCCTGCATGCTTGGCAGCAGACAATCAATAACTACAACAATTGGACACTTTATGGCCATATTTAAATGCTTAACGTAGCTCTCACTTTCTGCAAATGTAGGACTTAATAGCTCCAGGAATGGCATGACAGGGAGAGGGAAGGGGAGGGATGGAGGAATGAAGGGAAGGAGGGCGCAAGGAAGTAGGCATGTCCATGTGTGTAATTGCTGAAAAATCACATGATGCAAGGCCACATTCCACAGGGAAGCCCTGCATGGGCGAACACTTCCCCAGCAAACACATAACGTTCTGAGAACCATATGTTTCTCAGAGCTTGGTGAGAGCGTGGTTGTCCTATGGTTAGTTTGCATACAACTAGGGCTGTGGCGGTCACAAAATTTCACCAGCTGGTGATTGTCAAGCAAATAACTGTCAGTCTCATGGTAATTGACCGTTAATTAACATATACACATTTAGCATCTCCTGGCTTCCACCTCAAGCCACTGATGCAGACGTTTGGATCATCTATATTTTAGAAAGTCTAATAAATCCATGTAATATAGTCTACACCTTCACAATAAATCCATTATTTATTTTAGACAGATCTAAATAAACATGATATGAAGAAAATATAGTATATTTCAGAAGAACAGAATAAGATACTGTGAGTTGTCCTTATGTTAGGTCCTGATCTGGTTATGTCATATGGCTGTATGCTACACTGGCTCATTTAGCAGACAAGATTTGTTTAGAATTCCATGGCATTATTTTATATTATTTTATAGTATGAAGAATTAAATTTAACAAAGCTGAATAAAATGGAAAGGATATTTTCTCCAAACGATTTGAGGGAATTCGCACATGTGGCTACTGTGTTGAGCAGTTCAAAAATAAATAGGTATTCCAATATACTTCTTATTAATGTAACTTTAGTTGTTTTAGTTGTTTTACAAACGTTGTGCTATATGTTTTGTTTTTTAATACATTGTAAGGCTGCATGATGAGATTCTAATGACGATCTGCTTAGTTTTTTGCGCAGGCTGTACACACTTCATCAGTCTTTCATTCACATTTTGAGAATTTCCCGACGGCATCCCCTTTGTGTGGGCGTAATGCACCCTAAAACAATCCATGCCTTTTGCAGCCCTTCTCCCTGAGTGCATGCCCCGAACCACCTCTCACTCACATGGCTACGGGTCTTTCTCACAGGCTACAAGAGAAGACAGACATATCAGGAACGCAACTGCACGCATCCTTAACCAATTCCGAGGTGCATATTGAAGATGTTGGAAAAACTGTCCACATTTACTTTTCATCAGCCAACAAGATGAGTAGGCCTAACGAACAGCAAAAACACTAGCCTATGTCAATCTACTATCCCCCAGTACAAAGGTTGACCTACTCTATTCTGTGGGAGAAATAAATATTCCAAACATACCGTAGTCTGGGACAGTTGTGGGATGCGATAGATCCCAAATTAATTCAACCACTATCATCAAAAAAACATTTTCAAGCAATGAGGCTGACGCAACAGATCAGAACGTTTAGCTTAAAATGTTGATAAACTATTAGGCTATTTATTCACATTATAAGCGCAAACACACGGGAGTAGGCTATTAGCGTGAAAACACCATTATGAAAAGTGACTACAAATGTGATTATGCATGTAATGTTTTTATTATAAAGGTGCATTTTTAAGGTGAAAATGATCTTCCCCAAACTTGAAACTCACGTGCCGCCTATGTATGCCAGTTAGACTCTACACCCTTTGTAAAGCAGATTAATGTGCTTCATTTTAAGAAGTTATTTGGCCACTTTAGTTGTGATACAAACCTTATCAAAACATACTGTATAGGCCTATGGTCTAGGCTTCATAAGGTGTGCGGCTATGTTTCGATAAAGTCACAAAAAAAAGGCATTGCTCCTTGCCTTACGCTGGTCATCATTCAGTGATAGGCTAATATTGTCATCCATCAGACTATTGTTGAATTCATCTTGTCTTTACATATACTAAATAATAGATTTAGAATGGACCATTATCATGCACCTGTTTCGAAACAGGGGCAGGGGGAAAAAATACATGTCATCTCTGCACTTAAATAATGAATGGAGGACGCTTTTCCCAGTGGCTTATTTTCATGCCAGCCAGGTAGGCTATACTCCTGTTTTAAATAGAAGCAATGTGCTTAATATTAGGAATAAATATAGTAGGCCTAGCCTATAGAAAGCTGATGGAATCCTCCTATTTTTAATAGAGGCCATCAACTGTTTTCTTGCGCAATTGCATAAACCTATAGAAATGTTGCGCAACATGTGCTCATGACCTCTCATGAAGTGTTTGATTAGATTTCCAATTACATTTGCATTGATGTCAAAGTGATTAGAGAGTGCTGAGTGCCAGGCAGTTGGCAAGTTTGGTAGGCTACTTATGACCAGCAGCAGCATCAGAGCTTGGAGAAGCCTAATTACCGTGACTAAACGGTCACGTAGAATTTGATTGCCTTCAGGTGTAGCAGTGATACGGTCACCGCAACAGCCCTACATACAACCTTCCCACAACTTTCTGGGAATCGTGCAGGATAGTTGCTTGGCTTTTTTAACATTCTCATGTTCTCTGTATTTCATTACTTTAACAGAACGTTTCCTAAAAGTTCTAGGAATGTTCTCCAACTGGTTTGGCATTGGGAATGTTCTCAAATAGTTCAGAGAATGTTATGAAACAACGTTCTTCTGTGGGAATTTCAGTTCTTCAGCATAACGTTTCCCATGGTTCTATTCAAAGTCATGCTCTCAAATTGTTCCAAGAACGTTAAGAAGCAACGTTCTTCTGTGGGAATGTCAGTACTTCAGCATAACGTTTCTTACAGGTTTCCTCATAGTTCTATTTAAAGTCATGTTCTGAGAAAATATACAAATGTCCATAAAAACCATAAGGAAACATCAGTAACTTTCAGAAAACGTTCTATGCATGTTATTTTTTTTTTAAATTAACATACTTTCTCCATCTTGTTAAGGGTGTTCAAATGTGTTGGCCACACCTGATCTTAATGAGCGCTTGTTTGATTTGAAATGGAGTCTGTTTGAATAGACTAAAATGAACAGCATAACATCATGGCACGCTAGCTCCATCCTGGTGGTGCAGTGGACTAATTACATGGATAGAGAACAGAAGATTATAGGTTTGAATCTCACTGGTGCCATATAAAAATGTGTGTTGCATGATGCTTAAGGAAATGAATTTCTATGTGTCCGATCTGTGAGTTCAAAAGAGTTAACCCAGAATAAGATAGCAGTGTTTAAAAAAAAATCTTATTGAAACATTCAGTTTAAGGAAGTTATTAAAAAAACATCCAAATAACCTATAATTACGTTTTCATAGTGTTAATAAAACCTCACAGGAAAACATTCAAGAAACCAGAGTAAAACATTCTCAGAACCTCCTGGCAACCTAAAAAAGAACATTCCCAGAAAAGGCTAAATTGTCACTTCTGTTCTCAGAACGTCTTAAAAATATTCAATTTTTACGATTCAGTAAATGAATGGCTTTGTTCCCACAACCAATGTGAAACCAAAAGCATACGTTCCCCCAACTTCCAAGGAACCAAATGTGATAGCTGGGTAGCCACTGAGAAAGACCCTGCCTGTGTTCCTGTGTAATAGTTATAGTAATAGTGTTCTGTGTCAGTGAGAGAGGAGCTCAAGGTGCGGACTGGAGAGTGAGAGGCCTACTGGAGCAGCAGTGTCTTTGTGAATAGCTAAGTAGACCCAGTTGTGTTGGGCCCTTGGGCTGCGAACACTCGTCAGTCAACAACTGTCTGAATCTGCTTTACACTGCCAATGGAGGGAGGCGATTCGACACGAAGGAATGGAGAAAGAAAGAACATGTGAAAGTAAATGAAGAAGAGCAAGGGACACCAAGTCAACATTAGAAAATGAAAACTGCCTCCTCCAGATAGAGGAATGGAGAAAGGTGAAAGGATAGAGAAGGAAAGATTTCGAACATACAGTAGATGAGAACTGAGCGGGAGAGAGGGAGAGCTCACTCAGTCTAACCTCTTCCCCACCCCCAAATGCACCCTGGGATTACCAGAGCTGTCCGTCTCTACCATCCCCCAATGAGTTCCCTCCCGTTGTACGAAGTGGAATCTTTTTCATCTCATTCCATTTGTCCGCAGCATATCTGATCAGACCCCTCTTTCTCTTCTTACTTCACCCCCCTAGGCCTCTAGGCGTACTCACCTACACACACACACACACACACACACACACACACACACACACACACACACACACACACACACACACACACACACACACACACACACACACACACACACACACACACACACACACACACACACACACACACACACACACACACACACACACACACACACACACACACACCAGCCCCTCTAAGGGCAGTCCATATATGGCCATCTTCACGGGCCCTCCAGTCTGTTATGTGGCAGTTCCAACCCCAGACTTAGGCATTAGTGTGTCCGTCGGGGGGATAAATGCCAGTAGCCCAGACATATAGCCAATTGAAAGGGGTAGTTCAGGACACAGAGAGTCCAGCAAGTTATGTAACTATATTACCGTATGAGTTGATATCTGGCACAGTGTGTGTGTAGGATGCACTGCTGGGTTTAATTACATTAGACTGTTATCTTACACAGGAATGCATGGGAACAGAGGAATGATGTACTGGATTTGCTGTGGTATGACAGTGTGTATGCGTGTTTGGCTGTGCGTGTGCGTGCGTGTGCGTGCATGTGTGTGTATGCGGGTGGGGGTGGGTGTGTATGTGCATGCGTGCACATGTGTGTGTACTGTATGTATGTATTTGTGTTTGCATGCATATGTACCTGCTCTGTGCGTCTGTGTGCTGTTCTGTAGGTATAATCCATTTCTGTACAGGTGCAACACTTCCTCCAACTGAAGTAGTGTCTCATCTATCCCCCATATCAGCTCTCCTGAAACCAACACAGGAAGAAACATTCAGATAGTGCAACACAGTTTCAATTCTACACCTTCAAACAAAATTCCACATCACAAGGTTAAGACTCATTGTTATACAGACATTAAAGCATACAATTGAACCAAAATCTGGTTGAAACGCGTGTACAATGGCACAAACAAAACAGGCGCCGCTCAGTCTTTGAACATCAAGGGACATGGAGCTGTGTCTGTGTTGGCTATTCTTATAGCAGGGGTTCTCAAAGTGGGGTCTGCAGAGGGACTGCAGGGGGAACGTAGACAGATCTGAATTTTTATTTTATTTTTATGAATACTACTAACAACAACAGATTAAATCCATTTTGGCCAAGGGATCCATGGAATAAGTTTAAAGGGTGTAATACAAGACAATACAATGTAATATTAATCTAGAATGTATGTTCTTAACCCTGGGCAACTTGGGCCTGGGAAGCTCACAGGGATATATTGGTGCCCACACCTATTACGCACTCAAAACTTGAATTCCTCAAAAAAACTAAAAAAATGTTTTTCATAATGGACTGTGATTTAAGGTTTAAATAAAACAGCAAAGTTTTCACTCTGCCTCATGTCAAAATGTGTAGAATTGCAGTAAATTTGCTTCAAAACTGAAATATGATCTCTCCGATGCCAAGAGGCGTGCCTTTTAAATGTTCCTTCCCGGGGCTCGAGACTTGGTTCATCAGGCCATGGACTGCCAAAGTCATGGGAAAGTCTTAGTAAAAATCATTTTGTGCACACAAAAAATATCTCACTCCAGTTTTGTTCTGATTATGAGGAGGTCACTGATGAATTTGCTATCACAAAAGGGGTCCCTGGCCCCAAAACGTTTGAGAACACCCGCCTTAAAGGAAAAGCTGCTCGGAGGTCGTGAAGCTGTCTGTCCGATAGGCTGACTGGGAGAGATAGGATCACCTGACTCATCCTCCAGTTGGCGCACACACTCACAAACACACAGATGCATGCACACACACATGCACGCAGGCAGAGACACACACCGCCCGCCCACGCGGCCTGCGCCTTCACGGCCTGTTGTGTCCCAGAAAAACAGATCTCAAACACCCGGCTGACATACCATTAACCTGAGGATAAGCCAGATAGGGATGAGGGGGAGGGAGGGGAGAATGAAAGAGGGAAGGGTAGAGAGACGGGGAAGCAAAGAGAAAGGGAGAGGGACGGGGAAGCAAAGAGAAAGGGAGAGAGACGGGGAAGCAAAGAGAAAGGGTGAGAGACAGGGAAGCAAAGAAATAGGGAGAGAGACGGGGAAGCAAAGAGAAGGGTAGAGAGACGGGGAAGCAAAGAGAAGGGTAGAGAGACGGGGAAGCAAAGAGAAGGGTAGAGAGACGGGGAAGCAAAGAGAAAGGGAGAAAGACGGGGAAGCAAAGAGAAGGGTAGAGAGACGGGGAAGCAAAGAGAAGGGTAGAGAGACGGGGAAGCAAAGAGAAGGGTAGAGAGACGGGGAAGCAAAGAGAAGGGTAGAGAGACGGGGAAGCAAAGAGCAGGGTAGAGAGACGGGGAAGCAAAGAGAAGGGTAGAGAGACGGGGAAGCAAAGAGAAGGGTAGGGAGACGGGGAAGCAAAGAGAAAGGTAGAGAGACGGGGAAGCAAAGAGGAAGGGTAGAGAGACGGGGAAGCAAAGAGAAGGGTAGAGAGACGGGGAAGCAAAGAGGAAGGGTAGAGAGACGGGGAAGCACAGAGAAGGGTAGAGAGACGGGGAAGCAAAGAGAAGGGTAGAGAGACGGGGAAAGGGAGAGAGAGAAAAAGAGAGGGCAGGGTGGATAGAAGGGGATCCAGCTTAAGCAGATAACGTAGAGAGCACTGAGGCAGACTAGGTATACTGGTAGCTATAGTGGCTTCATCCAGAAACCAAACAGGAACTAGTGAGAAATGGGAAAGAGAGAGAGAACAAACATCCACTAGGCACAAACTGGTTGAATCAAGGTTGTTTCCACATCATTTCAACAACAAAAAATAGTGTGATCACGTTGAATCAACGTGGAAAACTGATTGGATTTGCAAAAGGTCATCAATGTACAGGAATTTCAGGATTTGGGGTATTTGTTTCACCCCCTCCAATGACATGGTTCAAAGTTCACGTTAGTTGACAACTCAATGAAGTGTACATACAAAATATGTAAGTTGAACTGACGTCTGTGCCCAGTGGGCACTCACCTGTGGAGTTAACTATCTTGTCCAGTAGGGGTCTTAGAGTGGGCGGGGCACTGTGAGGCAGCAGGTAGGTGAAAAAGAACCTGGAAATCAAAATCAACGCAGTTTCAAACACCACAACCAAGATTCCTTCGGCTCCAACAAATCCACCCCCACATTCTGAAATTGCATTTTTGGACCATGCAGACGCCTCAGAGCAGTCGGGTAGGCTGTTTAGAGTATTTACCCGACTAGATAATTATTTTTATTTTATGTGCCCCTGACTCTCATACGATGACGTAACTAATTCAGAGTTGGCTGGTGGCCGCTAAAATCGGAGGAGGCAATCATTGTCATGGCTGAAATGCAATGAACCCAACCAATCATCGGATTACTCCTTCCCCACCAGTCTTCGCTGAACTAATTGGATGATCCTCTAAAATGGCGGGGGTCTTGATTCTTCTGTCAAATGGCAAAAGCTTGCTCCTCACCTATAGGCGTTGTAGAGATTGCGCTTCTCGTTGATGCCCAGGCAGCGGCCTCTGCTGCAGGGGAGGGTGAAGTTGCGGGCGGGAAACTCCATGACGCAGTCTGAGGTGGAGGAGGGTGAGCAAGGGGCCTCCTCGGTGCTGGCGTCGTCCAGGTCGGTGACTTTGAGCTCCCCCGCCACCAAGACAAACTGGCGTGGTCTGAAGTCCAGCAGGGTGACAGAGCCTAGAGGAGAGTGTGCCAGGTAGTGGAGAAGACGTACCAGACTCAGACAGATCTACAGCAGAGAGAGGAGAGAGAGAGAGAAGTGATAAAGAGAGAGGTGGGAGATAGAGAAATCAAACGTTAACACACATTTACATCACATCGTTTACAACCCATTCAACTCCTCGTTTATGCAAGCAACTGCACTTTCTTTATGTGGTAATTCTCTAAATCCCTGAGAAAATCCCTGAGAGGACCCTATGTGTGTGTGTGTGTGTGTGTGTGTGTGTGTGTGTGTGTGTGTGTGTGTGTGTGTGTGTGTGTGTGTGTGTGTGTGTGTGTGTGTGTGTGTGTGTGTGTGTGTGTGTGTGTGTGTCCCTCTCTCATTGTGTGTGTCTAGGGGGCAAGGGTAAGGGCTGAGAGTAGCAAGAGGACGTGTGAAAGGGGGACTTGAGACCTATAGAAGATGTACTCTAAACCACACAGAGAGAGGGATTGAGACGGAGAGAGAGAAAAGAGGTGAAGAGGAGGAGCTGAACAGCTCATTTATTTTCGGGCAAGACAAAATCGTTTTTTAATGTACTGTGGATTATTAGTGAGTGGGAGAGGTCAGACTCAGAGCACTGAGGTGTGAAGGAAGTCTCTTTCTTACCCTAGTGAAGGAAGAGTAGTGCTGGAGGGATGCAATACTATGTCACACTGTGCTTAAATGCTGGGTCATAGTCCACATTTCAGTGTGGATACTTCCCTGTGTACAATGATGAGGCTAAAGCTGGAATTGAATCAGACTAGTCACAGGGTTGTTGCAGTGTCTTTGCTTACAAACTTCTCATCGTCTGTCATCAGATTTTTTTTAATGGTTGATTTGATTGATAGTCATAGGTTTTTTTTAGTACCCAAAACTAATCTTGTTTGACCATGGTAAAAAGTGCTACTGTGTATTGTAAATTCTACTGTACGGGTTTAATTGAATTCAGCCATTAGTTCATAATATCCATACATGTAAATGAGCTGAAGGTTGACAGACTGCTGGGTGGGAGTGGTTGGTGAGGGAGGGGGAGGGGCTAAGGGGGATATGGGTGTGTCTGTCTCACTGACAGGGGCTGCAGGCCGAGGCCATCAAAGCCTTCATCAACGCTTACAGGAAATGGCTACAGACTTACGGTAAATGGAGCGTTTGAAATTCAGTGGGTTTACAGCGGGCCTCCCTAGAGTCTATTAATGTCTCATGCGAATTGCAAAGAAGTGTTTTTTCTTCACTTTGCACTCCACATTTCAAGGGAAGGATCTTGGGTGAGAATAGGGAAAGATAACTGACACTTATGTTGTGGGGAAACAAAGGAGCAACTAAAAACAGCACACACTGATGCCTCCACGAACACACACATCAAGATCCATAGACAGTATGTGGTGATACTCCAGTCAAATATTATTATTATATTAAAGCTGCAGTATCTAATTTTTGGGGGCGACATGACCAAATTCACATAGAAAAGTCAGTTACAGATCTGTATTTCTCATTGAAAGCAAGTCTAAGAAGAGTTAGCTCTGTTCTATATGTGCTATTTCTATGCTTCCCATTCCATTTCTATGCGTCTTGTACACCAGCTTCAAACAGCTGAAAATACAAAATGTGGGTTATTGAAAATATATTTCACAGCCGTTTAGATGGTACAATGATTCTCTACACTATAAATTGCTTGTTTTGTCACATAAATTGAAATGGGGCGAACTATTCAAATTTTTGAAACCAGGAAATGACGGAACAATTTCTGCATATTGCACCTTTAAGTAAAAATATTTAAATGATCATCTCATTACATTTTTCTAACCTCATACTCTGATATTGCATTACGGTAAAATCGAGTTACACAGACAAAAAAACATATATTATGTAAATGCATAGTTTCTCTCAAAGGAAGACAAAGCCTTTTCCCAACTGAGCCTCAGATCCAGTGAGTGAACCGCAAAGACATTAAATTAACAGAGCCATTTGGAGAAAAGCATGGTTTTTATGTGCAAATGAAAGTTATGTGAATGCTGTTGCTCTATCCTACTTACAAAAAGGAGCCAGCACTAGGAAGGAGTCTTAAAAAGCAGGTATTTCATGGTTGCTGTTTAAAAGGTAAAAGGGGGAATTTATTTCACTTTCCACACAGTGGCTTAGAAACCTTTCTGGCTATCATTCAAGGTCCAGGAAATCAGTGGAAAGTTACCTCGATTTATATACCAGAAGGCTGATGTATTTGATGTGTCTAACTACACTATGCACCTCCCCGAAGGAGACAGCTCTGACTTTGGTTAACCTTTTACTGCAGTGGACTAAATCACTGTCACACAGTGTTTCTTGGTCTTAAACAAATCTACTTTGAAACAAAAGTATACACCTCACACACATGGTTATGGGCATAAAAAGAAGACACCTGTACAATGTCAGATATTGAGTTGAAATGTATAAAAATAAAAATAAATGCATCCCAATATTACACTTTATATACATCACAGAAGACTGAACTATAACAAAACCATTGACATAGAAACACTGGATTTTGGGCATTTAAAAAATCTATATGTTTATTAATGATAAACTATGAAATATATGAATAACATTCCACCCATGAGGCCACTGGGTCATTTGACTGCAGGAAAGGGATAAAGTTCGCCTCTCCTCGAAAAATACAGTGTTGATTAAGGGATGAAACAAATAATGCTTTAGGAGGTCATAAACTAGTGTGATGACATGTAGATGCGCGTAGTGTGTAGTGTTATAAATGACAGTGATGACACATCCAAGGACGTGTTGAGCTGTGCATGTGTCAATGGTTACACTGGGAACTCTACAAATAACTCCCCCATGCCCAGGTCCCAATCCACCCCTAGCCCCTACACCCTAGTCCCTACCCCCCAGGCACTTATTCAAATCTGAAAGGTTTGGATAGATGTAAATGATATGGAAGCCCAAGGACCTATCGGAGGGCAAGGTGAAGCTAATAACACAGTTGTTGTATATCTATCCATTCTATGTTTTTGTATATCTATCCATTCCTTTCAGATCCATAAGTGCCTACAGCTATACAATTTGGATTCAGCAAACAATCTCAACTGAACTTTCCCTCCCCGTATTCATCACTATACTTTTCAGTTGAAGGACGTCTCTCAGTAGAAGAGCTGCCTGTCTCAGGGAATCTCCTCCAGTCTTGCCAGAGGGAAATGAAAGGATACCTAGAATGTTGTACAACTGAAAAAGAGCACTTGCTGGTGATTTCATGCACTGGAGCTCTTCCATCCTCTGTGTGGCAGGCGGGTGGACACTCCCAGGCCACAGGAAGCAATAGGGAATAATTAGAGTGTGGCGCTGCGGCGATAGTGATCGGCAGACCAGGCCCAGCAGCCCCAGCGGCCCAGTGGCACACAGGCCCATGCTGCTAAGCTAGGGAGGCAGGAAACTGGGCAGGCTCTGGAAATACCATCTGCTGTACCAGTAGTGTCCCTATAAACCAAGTCAAGCCAACCAATGCTACAGCCAATTCGCTCTGCACTCAGACAGCCTGTAATGGGTTTGAGTCACAGGAGGCTCAGTAAGACCACTCATGCATGTGATCCACCCTCAGTCCCTCAGTAACCCCAACCAGCATTCAGCCTACTCTGCTGACTCAAACATGTTGCACTCTGTTCAGTGAGAGACAGAAAAGCACAAGAAGCTCACAAGAGAAGTGTTCATGTTAATGTGGCATTAGATGAAATACTGGTAGTGCTTTAAGTGAGGGTCTGTGTTTAAGTGAAGTGTGTGTGTGTGTGTGTGTGTGTGTGTGTGTGTGTGTGTGTGTGTGTGTGTGTGTGTGTGTGTGTGTGTGTGTGTGTGTGTGTGTGTGTGTGTGTGTGTGTGTGTGTGTGTGTGTGTGTGTGTGTGTGTGTGTGTGTGTGTGTGCATTGTAACACTCACCCTGAAGCGTTCCTCCCAGGAGGTCTGCAGTAGTTGGATCATCTCTAGAGGACTACCGAGCTCTGTAATGGCTGTCACTGTGTCCTGGATGTCATTGCTGTCCTGGTAGCAGTAACCATACAACTGGACGGGGACAAAGAGATACACTGGTTATTCATGTATACATACTGTACATGGTATAAATCTGAGCGGTCAAATGCAAACAATCTCTATCAGAGGATGACATTTGTGGATGTCAATTGCATGCATTCTGATTCTGAAAAGGCAATGACACATGAGATAGCTTTGGCACTGATGAATGTTTCTTTTGGTCGATTCCAGTTGTTTACCCTACTCTGTATTACCATGGCGACGGCCTCCTAGAGAATCTGGCTGGCCCTTTGCTTGCAGAAACATTTACATAAGATCATTTGTGCCCAGAAGAAGTCGTTTGAAATTAGGGGGCATGAAATTCAATCTAAAAGCTAAGCAACCGACATCGCCGTCAACCATACCACCAAAACCCAAACCAAGGGGAAACATCGACTATGCAAAACAGAGGAGGTGGCATTGCGTGTTGTTCTTTGGTTAATAAAATGCTTCACGCGTGAATGATGTGAGAATGTAGCGTGTCGGGGAGTGAAGTAAAGGGCTCATACACCTGGAGTCTGACTGAGGTTTGTTGGCAGTTTTGGTGCATCTGTGAAGAGCGATGCAGAGACATTTATAGCAGTGGTGTGTGATAGGAAATGTGAGGTGCCCAGTGGGTGCCAACCCTGTGGGAGGAAAAGAAGGGCCTGTGGGCAAGGCTGGCAGAGTGCCCCCTCACCCCACTCATGGGTGCTGCACGAGAAATACATGGAGAAGACTTCACCCTTGCCTTCTTTGCACTCGCACTTGTCTTTTCCTACCAGCACTAACTTTCCTGATAATTACTTTATTAAGGAAAAATGTACACTCTGACATTGATATGTGGTTGTCTCATCCTAGCTCTCTTAAGATGAGTGTAAGTCGCTCTGGATAAGAGCGTCTGCTAAATTACAAATATGTCATGTAGGTGTACACTTCTAGAGCTTTATTCAGGCCTCCAGGATAAGTCTGATTCAATATTTTCCCTGTGCAATGAGAATTGCAAGTTTGAACTGAGTTTAGCCTAATAGAGTTGAGTTTTCTAGTTTTGTGGTCTCTTTATTGCTCTATAAATAGTGTTTTGTTGAGTACATTCATCCAAAGTGCATTTTTGCAGCAAAGATTTGCTATCTGAGATTAAATTCACATTAATGACTATTATCACCCTACTCCATCTCCCTCTGATTCAGAGGGGGTTGGGTTAAATGCGGAAGACACATTTCGGTTGAATGCATTCAGTTGTGTAGCTCCCTTCCCAGATCGTGTGCGCGCACCACATCTGCAGCCTGTGCTGAAGTTGTTGGTATCGTGCAGCAGAGGCTTTCTTATGCGAACATGACTGCATCTGGGCAGTGTTGTTCCTCCGTGGCAGACTAGATTCATCGGCAGCTCCACATGTCCTGAGTGAGACAGCAGCTGTACGCATGCTGGGGCAGTGTTTGTGTTTACTCTGAATGTGGTGCCATTTTGTCTGACTGGAGTTCAGAGGTCACTCACCTCACCTTGCTAGAGTCTTTCTACTGAGAAAGGCATCACTGAAATATTTTCGGGAAATGTTTTTTTTTTTTACTGATCTGTTGTGAGTTCAGGTTTTGATATGTCTCGTTTTTTTTGCTGGAAGAAGAGATTTATCTATTTGCATTGTTGGACGGGTGTATATGGAGCATGACAGAGTGTGGCTTCCAGTGAAAAGGCTGAGAAGCTGTGAGGTGAGGTAAGTGTCAAAAGGCAGGTACGTTAGGAACAAAGCATGGTACGCCAATCCCCTGGCAGTTCTCCCCTTTCCTGGCCACAGGCAGGAGTGAGTCAGCATGGTACACCAATCCCCTGGCAGTTCTCCCCTTTCCTGGCCACAGGCAGGAGTGAGTCAGCATGGTACGCCAATCCCCTGGCAGTTCTCCCCTTTCCTGGCCACAGGCAGGAGTGAGTCAGCATGGCACGGCTTGGCATGGCCTCACCAGGAACAGAGAGAGGGGACCAAGGGCCAGGGCCACAAACACACACCAGCCCAGGGACCAGATACACTCACACAGGCCATACCCTGGGGTTTAACCCCACTGGACAATTGGCTGTACACACAGGAAGTAAGTTGAAGGAAGGAAGTTCTCTCTGTTCTTACTAAACCGAATGTAGGGTAGTGGGAATGAACATTTCAACTGAGACAGTCGTATAGAGATATTATAGAGAAGTGAGAGATGAAGATGGACAAAGAGAAGGAATCCATGCAGGTTCTGCTTGAGGTGGGACTGGGTAGTGGTCAAAGTGAGACGTTTCAAGCAGCCAAGAGGGGGTGCTGCTGCTGGAACAGTTGCCCCGCTCGAGAAGCAGATGAAATAGTTGAGAACATATGCGAGTCATAATATGCCAACACATCAGAGCTCCACAAAAGCATTTCTGTGTGGGACATTATTAATGTGTAAATAAACGCGGGGGCCGGCAAGGCAAGCCGAGCTGGCTGTTACCCCATTCACCACACTTTCTTTAACGAGGGCCTCCTGGTCCCTGATCAAACCGGCCCCGGGGCGGACATGTTTGTCCAGAGATGAAATCCCCAGCATCTGCCAGAGCCCAGAGCACACTGCTGCTATTCTGTTGGACAGGGTCACTGCAGGACTGAGTGTCAGGCAAACAAGAGTACCTCTATCATACGAACAGGATTCTCTGTGGATCTCTGCTATGGGCTGGTGGGGACTTACTATAAGCCCAGGTCAGGTCGTAGGCCCAATAAAAAGGTAGAGATTTTAATTTCACTCACAAATCATGTAATATTTTGATTATTATTCATGTGGAATTCATCAAATCCATGTGTGAAGAGTATGCATGTAGAGTATACGGGTTTAACTTAGCGCTCCTGTGTGTGTGTGTGTGTGTGTGTGTGTGTGTGTGTGTGTGTGTGTGTGTGTGTGTGTGTGTGTGTGTGTGTGTGTGTGTGTGTGTGTGTGTGTGTGTGTGTGTGTGTGTGTGTGTGTGTGTGTGTGTGTGTGTATGTAAGCCTGTGTGTGTATGTAAGCCTGTGTGTGTGTATCGCATGAAGTTAATGGTTGAATTTCTTATGCCTTGTTTTAATCAGAGACTTGGGCCAAGTGCCACTGGCAGAAAAACCTCTAATGTCATTTTTATTTTCCATGTGAATTGATCCTAGTACATTAAATGGATTTGAGACTTATAATGCATTAAATAAATGAGGGTGAAATTGTTAAAACCATACGTTTGGGTGCATAAAGGGGTTTAAAAGTTTTGAGTTTCGATGATTAGACTCCGTTTATTACATTTTCCCCTTATATAATTTGCATGACTTCATAGGGTTGAAAACACAGAGTTTGGGAGAAAGTGTTCGGGCAGCAAAGACGTATGACTGCTAAGTTAGGGACTGTACGTTATTTATAATGAGCGATACCGGAGAAAATCGGACCTCTGAAATGAAAATGGATGGCCCACCCTTCAGTAAAATATATTTTTATCTGACCATCCCTGAACGCTTAAAAAAACATAACTTGGATAGCAGAGAACAAGAATTATGACTACCATTTACCCTCACTCCCAGGACAGACCAGAGACTTAGATATGCAGTTTTAGAAACGGTTCTTCGTTTTGTAAAAAGTAGCCAGAAGGTTGCGGATTCGCAGACCACCGCGGACAAGGGTAGGGGAGAAAATATATCTATTAAAATAAAAGCACAGCATGAATCTATCAACTTATTTGCGCCGAGAAAAAAAAAGTCATTTTATAAACGCATTTCATGCCATTTTAGGTCATTTTACATGATTGGAGACAAGCAGAATATTTTTTTATTCCACGACAGAGCATGACAACAAATGAGTGCATGCTGCAGAACCGGAGACGTTTTGATTTCTATACAGGCTATTGTTTAAAAAAGAGGATAGTCTAAGTTTGGAACAGTGTTGAAGTCGTCTGTAAGCTGTAAAAAATGTTGCGCAACAGAAGCGTTTACAACTGAAATGTATCTGATCGTCAGTGGTTGTTTACTACAGCAGCCGCATATCATCAGGTAGACCGATATGCATTTGGGAAACTATCATTGTGTTGACTGTGATTAGGGCCCGCGAATACAAGAGCAGCTGCTATGGTAAATGAACAAACTAGGCATGCATAGCTCACTGCATGATCCTCAAACCAATGACTGGCCAAACTCTTGTTTCTAAAGGGGATGTCATAGGCACGGTAGAATGACTGTACAGCCTAATAAGACCTTTTTCGTTTCATTATTATGTCATTCGAAGTAATTATGTTTTCAATGACATTTTATGCAGCCTAAATGCGACATGTATGGGCATATTGTTGAAGTTCGGTTGTTGATGTGTTGTTGAAATGCTGAGCGTTCCTGCCAGCCTGTAGCGTGTCACAAATGCGTCACAGTCGATTTCCTAAACGCCAGGCTATAGCCTTGAAATAATAACAACATAGTCTAAATAATAAATGTTAATTCCTTCTTAGGCTACCTGGCTTGCTCCTGGCTGATTTAGAGTTGGTGTGTTATTTAATAGCCTGTTGAAATGTAGAACGTCAATTGATAGCGACGTAATCACACATTACTTCCAAAGCAAAGTTACATTTGTGTCTCCTCGGCTACAGAAGGTTGTAGTGCATCCTCTGAATGTCATAGAGACAAACTAAAGATATCTCAAAAGATATTCCCCAACATTGTATAGCTTGTTTCTAGTGTAAAGCATTGCGGACAAACGCGTTGTTTTAGATCGCTGTATATAATCAGGTCCATTAAAAGCTTAAGCTACCAAGGGGTAGGCCTATGCTTTTAGCCATTTTCTTTAACAAAAGCCACAATACCCTCACATACCCCCTCAATTCAAGCCCTGGTTTTAATTTAGCAGACTCTTCAGTGACACTGAGATATTTAAGGGGTGCATGGTGACTGAAGGAATTGTCTGACAAAATCTATGGATGGTAGACTATAATTTCATCTGTCAAAAAAGTAGGCCCACCTCTTATTTCTTGAATAGGAAGAAGTAGGCTCAACAATAAAGCCCTCTTGTTGTTAAAAGCCTAAAGTCAAATTAAGATGAAGACTGTTTAAATGAATTAGGCCTCCTCGAATTAACTTACTTTCAGCACCCATGCGCTGTCTATTCCCGCGGATGCCGCTTCATGAAAATTACTCGAATATGGCTTATTGTGAGTTCAACAATTCTAATAAATAGACTTCATTATGGGCTACGAAACATATTGTTTTTATTCAAATAAATTATAACAGTAACAAGCTTACATCCGGTTCTCCTTGTCATCTTCCGCGCTTCCCCTCTAAAAACTGAACAGGACATCGGTAGGCCGAGTCCACGCGCAGAAATATTGCAATTTGGTTAGGCAGCACAAAAGGGTTTACATCAACAAGAGCAGGGCAGGCCAGGGCTCATGATTGTGAACGCCTATCCATTGCAGTGTGTAATGCAGAGTAATCTCCTTTCATATATACCATCCCAGCAGCGCCCAGCAGAGAATCAGGGATGAGGTGTATCATCGGGGGATAAAAATTTTTTGAGATACTACAATAAGCAAATCATTCTCAAAACCTGAGCAATACAAATCAAATCAAATCATATTGTATTTGTCACACGCGCCGCATACAACAGGCCTTGCCGTGACATGCTTACTTACAAGCCCTTAACGAACAATGCAGTTTTAAAAAATAAAAGTAACACGATAAAATAACAATAATGAAGCTAAATACAGGGGGTACCGATAATTGCAGCAGTTGTAAAAACAAATGGGGGCACTCTGTGACTTGGGTGACTGGAGTCTTTGACATTTTTTTCGGCCTTCCTCTGACACCACCTAATATATAGGTCCTGGATGGCAGGAACCTTTGCCCCAGTGATGTACTGGGCCGTATGCACTACCCTCTGTAGCGCCTTAAGGTCGCATTCCATACCAGGCGGTGATGCAACTGGGCATGATCTTCTCGATGGTGCAGCTGTAGAATTTTTTGAGGGTCTGGGGACCCGTGCCAAATCTTTTCAGTCTCCCAAGGGGGAAAAGGTTTTGTCGTGCCCTCTTCACAACTGTCTTGGTGTGTTTGGACCATGATAGTTTGTCGGTGATGTGGACATCAAGGAACTTGAAACTCCCGACCTGCTCCACTACAGCCCCGTCGATGTGAATGGGGGCGTGTTTGGTCCTCCTTTTCCTGTAGTCCACGATAATCTCCTTTTGTCTTGCTGACATTGAGGGAGAGGTTGTTGTCCTGGCACCACACTGACAGGTCTCTGACCTCCTCCATATAGGCTATCTCATCGTTGTCGGTGATCAGGCCCACAACTGTTGTGTCGTCAGCAAACTTAATGATGGTCAGTGGTGGAAAAAGTACCCAATTATCATACTTGAGTAAAAGTAAAGATACTTTAATAGAAAATGACTCAAGTAAAAGTGAAAGTCAGCCAGTAAAATAATACTTCTGTAAAAGTATAAAAGTATTTGATTTTAAATATACTTAAGTATCAAAAGTAAAAGTACAAGTATAAATGATTTACAATTCCTTATATTAAGCAAACTAGACAGCACCATTTTTTTTTACGTATAGCCAGGGGAATACTCCAACACTCAGACGTCATTTACAAACAAACCATGTGTTTAGTGAGTCACCCAAATCAGAGGCAGTGGGGATGACCAAGGATGTTCTCTTGAGAAGTGTGTGAATTGGACCATTTTCCTGTCCTGCAAAGCATTCCAAATGTACCGAGTACTTTTGGGTGTCAGGGAAAATGTATGGTGTAAAAAGTACATCATTTTCTTTAGGAATGTAGTGAAGTAAAAGTAAAAGTTGTCAAAAATATAAATAGTAAAGTACAGATACCACAAAAAAACGACTTAAGTAGTACTTTAAAGTATTTTGACTTAAGTACTTTACACCATAGATGATGGTGTTGGAGTTGTGCTTGTCCACACAGTCATGGGTGAACAAGGAGTACAGGAGGGGACTATGGTGTTGAACGCTGAGCTGTAGTCAATGAACAGCAATCTCACGTAGGTGTTTATTTTGTCCAGGTGGGAAAGGGCAGTGTGGAGTGTGATTGGGATTGCGTCATCTGTGGATCTGCTGGGGCAGTATGCGAATTGGAGTGAGTCTAGGGTTTCTGGGATGACAGATTTCAAAGCCTTTTAAAGTACTTCATGGCTACCCGCCCTCCTTTCGGAAAAGCTGACCACGACTCCATTATGTTGATCCCTGCCTACAGAAAGAAACTAAAACAAGAAGCTCCCACCCTGAGGTCTGTCCAACGCTGGTCCGACCAATCTGATTCCACACTCCAAGACTGCTTCCATCACGTGGACTGGGATATGTTTCGTATTGCGTTTGACAACAACATTGACGAATACGCTGATTCGGTGTGCGAGTTCATTAGAACGTGCATTGAAGATGTCGTTTCCATAGCAACGATTAAAACAATCCCAAACCAGAAACCGTGGATTGATGGCAGCATTCGCGTGAAACTGAAAGCGCGAACCACTACTTTTAATCAGGGCAAGGTGACCGGAAACATGACCGAATACAAACAGTGTAGCTATTCCCTCCGCAAGGCAATCAAACAAGCTAAGCGTCGGTATAGAGACAAAGTAGAATCTCAATTCAATGGCTCAGACACAAGAGGTATGTGGCAGGGTCTACAGTCAATCACGGATTACAAAAAGAAAACCAGCCCGTCACGGACCAGGATGTCTTGCTCCCAGGCAGACTAAATAACTTTTTTGCCCACTTTGAGGACAACACAGTGCCACTGACACGGCCTGCAACCAAAACATGTGGACTATCCTTCACTGCAGCCGAGGTGAGTAAAACATTTAAACGTGTTAACCCTCGCAAGGCTGCAGGCCCAGACGGCATCCCCAGCCGCGCCCTCAGAGCATGCGCAGACCAGCTGGCTGGTGTGTTTACGGACATATTCAAACAATCCCTATCCCAGTCTGCTGTTCCCACATGCTTCAAGAGGGCCACCATTGTTCCTGTTCCCAAGAAAGCTAAGGTAACTGAGCTAAACGACTACCGCCCCGTAGCACTCACTTCCGTCATCATGAAGTTCTTTGAGAGACTAGTCAAGGACCATATCACCTCCACCCTCCCTGACACCCTAGACCCACTCCAATTTGCTTACCGCCCAAATAGGTCCACAGACGATGCAATCTCAACCACACTGCACACTGCCCTAACCCATCTGGACAAGAGGAATACATATGTGAGAATGCTGTTCATCGACTACAGCTCGGCATTTAACACCATAGTACCCTCCAAGCTCGTCATCAAGCTCGAGACCCTGGGTCTCGACCCTGCCCTGTGCAACTGGGTACTGGACTTCCTGACGGGCCGCCCCCAGGTGGTGAGGGTAGGCAACAACATCTCCACCCCGCTGATCCTCAACACTGGCGCCCCACAGGGGTGCGTTCTGAGCCCTCTCCTGTACTCCCTGTTCACCCACGACTGCGTGGCCACGCACGCCTCCAACTCAATCATCAAGTTTGCGGACGACACAACAGTGGTAGACTTGATTACCAACAACGACGAGACGGCCTACAGGGAGGAGGTGAGAGCCCTCGGAGTGTGGTGTCAGAAAAATAACCTCACACTCAACGTCAACAAAACTAAGGAGATGATTGTGGACTTCAGGAAACAGCAGAGGGAACACCCCCCTATCCACATCGATGGAACAGTAGTGGAGAGGGTAGTAAGTTTTAAGTTCCTCGGCATACACATCACAGACAAACTGAAATGGTCCAACGACACGGACAGCATCGTGAAGAAGGCGCAGCAGCGCCTCTTCAACCTCAGGAGGCTGAAGAAATTCGGCTTGTCACCAAAAGCACTCACAAACTTCTACAGATGCACTATCGAGAGCATCCTGGCGGGCTGTATCACCGCCTGGTACGGCAACTGCTCCGCCCACAACCGTAAGGCTCTCCAGAGGGTAGTGAGGTCTGCACAACGCATCACCGGGGGCAAACTACCTGCCCTCCAGGACACCTACACCACACAATGTTACAGGAAGGCCATAAAGATCATCAAGGACAACAACCACCCGAGCCGCTGCCTGTTCACCCCGCTATCATCCAGAAGGCGAGGTCAGTACAGGTGCATCAAAGCTGGGACCGAGAGACTGAAAAACAGCTTCTATCTCAAGGCCATCAGACTGTTAAACAGCCACCACTAACATTGAGTGTTTGCTGCCAACACACTGACTCAACTCCAGACACTTTAATAATGGGAATTAATGGGAAATTATGTCAAATATATCACTAGCCACTTTAAACAATGCTACCTAATATAATGTTTACATACCCTACATTATTCATCTCATATGTATACGTATATACTGTACTCTATATCATCTACTGCATCCTTATGTAATACATGTATCACTAGCCACTTTAACTATGCCACTTTGTTTACATACTCATCTCATATGTATATACTGTACTCGATACCATCTACTGTATCTTGCCTATGCCTCTCTCTACCATCACTCATTCATATATCTTTATGTACATATTCTTTATCCCCCTACACTTGTGTGTATAAGACAGTAGTTTTGGAATTGTTAGTTAGATTACTTGTTGGTTATTACTGCATTGTCGGAACTAGAAGCACAAGCATTTCGCTACACTCGCATTAACATCTGCTAACCATGTGTATGTGACATACAATTTAATTTGATTTGATTTGATTTATGGGGCCGTAATCATTTAGGCAGGTTACCTTCGCTTCCATGGGCACAGGTACTATGGGGGTCTGCTTGAAGCATGTCGGTATTACAGACTCGGTCAGGGAGAGGTTGAAAATGTCAGTCAAGACACTTGCCAGTTGTTCTGAGTACACATCCTGGTAATCCGTCTGGCCTCGCGGCCTTGTGAATGTTGACCTGTTTAAAGGTCTTGCTTACATTGGCTATGGAGAGTAGAATCACACAGTCGTCCAGAACAGCTGGTGCTCTAATGCATGCTTCAGTGTTGCTTGCCTCGAAGCGAGCACAAAAGGCATTTAGCCCATCTGGTAGGTTCGTGTCACTGGGCAGCTCGTGGCTGGGTTTCGTGGCTGGGTTTTCCTTTGTAGTCTGTAATAATTTGCAAGCCCTGCCATATCCAACGAGCGTCAGAGTCAGTATAGTAGGATTCAATCTTAGTCCTGTATTGGCGCTTTGCCTGTTTGATGGTTCGTCTGAGGGCATAGAGGGATTTCTTATAAGCGTCCAGATTAGTGTCCCGCTCCTTGAAAGCGGCAGCTCTAGCCTTTAGCTCGGTGCAGATGTTGCCTGTAATCCATGGCTTCTGGTTGGGATATGTACGTACGGTCACTGTGGGGATGACGTCGTCAACGCACTTATTGATGAAGCCGGTGACTGAGGGGATATACTCCTCGTTGTACGCATCTCTGTGTGTGAAGTAAAGGTAAAACTGATTTAAGTTTGCCTGCATAAAAGTCCCCGGCCACTAGGAGCGCCGCTTCTGGATGAGCATTTTCTTGTTTGTTTATGGCCTCATACAGCTTGTTGAGTGCGGTCTCAAATTACATGACCCTCCCCTGGACTAAATCAAAAAAATACTAAATCCTCCCCCTGACTGAAATTGAAAAATCATGACCCTCCCCCCATTTTCCTCCGGGTAACAATTGTGTATATTTCGACCACTCCCTTTGTGCTCTTTTGATGACTGTAAAATGGGCAGAAATATGTTTTTGGTGCCTTTATCTAAGTTAAATATAGAGAAGGCAGCATATTGAAATATGAACAAGTTTGATGAATGAGAACTGTCAACAACTTGTTTTCTCCAGCCGTTCAGTAAAATAAGCAACATTTCCAACGGTGTCAGGGAAGGAGAGAGAGGGAGATGACAGAGAGGGCTGCACGCATGAGGCGTTTTGCAGAAAGAATTGACTCCAATACTCTGGAGTTGTCTTCCTCTTCTCATGTCCTCTTTAAACACATCTAATGGTTTCTCTAGGCACAAATCAATACCTGAACTTCAGATTACCAGTTAACAGGAGCTGAAGATGTTCTCATGGGGAAATGAAGGGAAGAAGTTACAGAGCTTTAACTAATGCAAATGATGTGGGAGACTCGCTGGCCCTATCAAAAAGTGTTCCACACAAATTGATCGTCATCTGATCAAATCATTTTTTATGTGTCTGTTTTAAGACTGCGAAGCTATCCATAGAAATTCTGTGAGCACTTCTAAACGTATCTTATCGTTCCTTTACTTCAACTATTACTTTTGAAGGGATGACATGTATGTATTGCATATTCATTGAAAGTTTCAGAACAGGAAGAGAAGCAGAAATGGCTTGTGTTTATGTGGTGAGGGTGTAGGGGTCTTGGGGGAACCCTGCTCTCCCTGCAGAGTGTGGGGGCTGCAGGGCTGTTGAGCCCCAACAGACCCAGACCCACAGCAGGGGTTGATCGGAAACAGGGCTGAGGGCTGAGAGAGGTATTGCAGGCAGAGGAGGCATTGGACCACATTTGTGTGGCGTCCCCCCCCCCACCCAGCTTCCTTCCCGTGGAAGTCGGAGGTTAAAGTGTTAACCCTGGCTTAATTGCAACTCTGTCTCCAGCTCACGCCCCCTCTGCACTCCCCCCACCCCCCTCATCCTCAAACTGACCCCAGGGCCTCTGTGGCCCGGGACACCCAGCTTTCACATTAACACAACCTGGTTACTGATTCCCCAACTAATGGAGGAGATCTACAGAGCAGGCCCTGGGGGAGAGAGGGAGAGGTTGACAGAATGACACGCTCGTGTAAATATAATCCAACTACATGGCCAGAAACAGGCCCAGACCCCTGCAGCAGCCCAAAGGTCCCACCACTCTCAGATCATCTGTATCCACCATACCCACATGCAAGTGTACGTACGCTGACACACACACAATTTCTCTGAAGGATAACCCTTACCCTTCCACCTCCCTCTCCTCCTCCTTCCCTCCCTCACCCTACACACACTCAGGCAGGCAGGCCGACAGCCCCTCTCGTTATCTTACTCTCTGATCAGCTCAAATTCATCTTGTTCACACTCGCTCTAACATGGACGAGGGGAGAGAAAGGCGGTCCACGCCTGCCACGCGTGCTGGTGTGAAAAGACGTGTCCACAATCCACATCCAACTACACCGCCCAGTCAGTCACCTACCCCTTCTCTCCTCTCCCAAGGAGCGTCCCCCATCTACCCTGGACAAGCAGGCTATTGACACCACAAGTGTGCTGAATTAGGAGAACAGAGATGAACTGCTTTGGTTTCTACCTCTGATCCCATCTGTGGTAGTTTAAGGGGTGTGAGTCCAATAAGATCCCACCATCTCTAGTGAGAGAAAGCATGGGCCTCTGTCTCTCCTCTCATAGTGAGGGACTGGCCAGAGGCAGACACTAACCAGACAGTGTGTTGGAGACTGTTTTGCTCAGACGGAGCCAGACTTCATCACTCTAACAGGATGCGTTAGATCGGCTGAGCGGGACATGAATTGCTCTTTGTGACATTAAAACACGCTAAATAACGGTTAAAAATATTGTTATACAGACAGATTTCAAGTTGCGATTCTAGTAAGTCAAGTTAATGTGGACCTAGGTCGGCTAAAAATAAACATTCCTTTTTTCGAAGTGAGATGCCGCTGTAATTCAGTTTTAAATGTAATATATTGTTCATTTTTACAGGTAGTGGAGCATGTCAATAGAATTTACCAGAAGTCATTCAGGCATTATTTCCTGGTGCACAAAAAAAGGGCCTGGATTAGCCTTAAGGCCATTGTGCTGTTTTAAATACCTTGCATATTCCTCATGTTCATAGAGGGATGAACAATTAATAATCGTTTCCCTATGATTTGAAAGAGATATCTCAAACCCTTTTCAGTTTATGTTAACATGTTCTAAAGCTATTCCAGTAATCCTTCAATATATCTTCCATGCCAGAAAATGAATTTTGTTATTTTTTTTATGTTTATCCTGAAATAAATAATATTGCTATTATTTGCTTATGACAACGATGGGAGAGTGGGATAAAGCCAAATGTTCACTTTCCAGTCACGCAGTGCTAGCGTGTACATGTCTGTGTAGAACTACGTTTTGATATATAGGCCTGTGCACGCTGTGTGTGTGTGTGTGTGTGTGTGTGTGTGTGTGTGTGTGTGTGTGTGTGTGTGTGTGTGTGTGTGTGTGTGTGTGTGTGTGTGTGTGTGTGTGTGTGTGTGTGTGTGTGTGTGTGTGTGTGTGTGCGTGCATTGCAGCATGATGGACAGAAAAGTCTGAGTGGACAGAGGGCATATGTGTCACCTTTGACCCTGACCGAGTCCACTCTCACACAAACCAAGACTCCAGTATCACAGTCAATATCAATGTAAATATATACCTAGAAAGTACACTATCACAACATGGCCTTGTACGACAGCGGTGAGAGATGGGCCGCTGCTATTGGCTCTGCTCCCCCTTGACTCCACAATGGAACGTATATAAAGAAAACAACTTCCTATCAATGAACAAACCAAGTAAAAGTAGAAGACACAGGGATGTGTAATAACGTAGAAGAAAAACAGCCCATGTAAAAGTTTTTAATGCTGTTGTCAAAAAATGATCTCTGGTTATAGTGGTCATCAAGTTTTGATGAGAGTTTTGATAGAGTTCATGTTTTGAAATATCCCAAATATTTAATGCAAATCAAATTATACATTCAGTTATTGCAACAAGTGTTTGTTTTTTTGGTTTGTTTTTTAAATGTAACTAGGCAAGGCAGTTAAGAACAAATTCTTATTTATAATGATGGCCTACACCGGCCAAACCCAGATGATGCTGGGCCAATTGTGCACCACCCTACGGGACTCCCAATCACAGCCAGTTGTGATACAGCCTGGATTCAAACCAGGGTGTCTGTAGTGATGCCCCTAGCACTGAGATGCAGTGCCTTAAACCCGTGTGCCACTCGGGAGCCCAAGTTCAAATATGTATTATTCCTTACTATACAGTCTATACATTTTATGTACATTATCATCTTGGTTCTATATTTTCATTTGGTATTTTAATTAAATATTAATGTAGGTTTAACATTGTTTGACAATTATACGTCCTTTGCAATACTACACATAAGAGAGTGATATTTCTTTATTGTATGCAATTTAAATCTTGATAAGAATGTAAGCTACATGTAAAGCTTCAAAAGGGTAAATAACTTGATTATTGCAAAAAATTTCTCTTATATCCTCAGTTATCATACATTATTATCTTCAAATTGTTCTCCATTCACCAATGCACAAAAAAAAATGTAAAGGCTGATAGATTTTATTCAAAGTAAGTGTGACACGTTTCGTTTTCTCAATGTTTAAACAGATACCTTCCCATTCGAATGTGCAAACCAAATACTGATGTGTAGAAATTCGGATCAAAAGGTCACAGACGTATAATAAATATTGTTCAGAAAATGATTTTTAGGGAGTATAATTGATTACATTTGCACCACGCTGTACATAGATGTTTCTATTGTGTTATTGACTGTACGTTTGAATATCCCATGTGTAACTCTTGTGTTGTTGTATTTGTCGCACTGCTTTGCTTCATCTTAGCCAGGTCGCAGTTGTAAATGAGAACATGTTCTCAACTGGCCTACATGGTTAAATAAAGGTGAAATAAAAGAATAAAAAAATAAAAACGTAGTGTATTTTAATAAATGTTCTGTATAGACTATTTTGGCGGCTGTCTTGGTTCCTTTGTACCGTCCTAAAAACAGTATAGGCCTATCTTGAAAACATACCACTTTTTACTTGGTTAAAGTGCAACACTATTTCTTACCTTGAATTACCCCATATTTATGAAGTTATAATAACTATCCTAAACTTTATTTCAGAACATAAAGGCACGTCTTTCACTTGTTTGGTGGCTACTTATCTATCCATTCAGTAAAAGTTGCATTGAAGGCAGGAAGCTCCCTCAACAACATCGTTTGGATATTTTAATTGGGCCTCATGCGGTGCATATTACAAGCACTAATTTAGGCTCATACTGTGGCCTAGAAATGACACTGTAACCAGTACTTCATGGCCCTATATTTTTTTTATCTAGTATTAGCAAAACATGTGAAATAGTAGAAGAACAATTTTCAAATATATATAGGTTATTGTAAAATTGGACATTCGTGAGTATAAAATGTTTCAAATGACATGTTCTAGAGATACTTGTACAGACATAACTATTTGTAGACCTGTATTGTAGGCTTAGATTAATTATAAATGATTCGTGTGGATATTGATCAGGTCATTTGGCCGATTTATCTCGGTTTGAATTGTAAAATCGTCCTTTACGCATTTATTTAGAATATGTGGTAAAACGTTGCCTGGCGCTTCTTGAAAATACACGAACAAAAAGGGCCTAGGTGTAGAAAGACAAGCTTTTATATAATTACAGAAGTTAAAATGTCTTCTTTCTTGTTTACAGAACTTGTCTAAATGCAAATAAATACGAGGTAGAATGCGACAAAAGCCTCGGGCATCTCACCGGCTGGTGCGCCATGCAGAGCCAGCAATCTGCTGATCGGATTTAATCCACAGGGTAACAATGGAGCGATGGCCCTCATTCAACTGTTTAGCCTATAAACGCACAACACATCATCCAAATAGCACTATTAAATAATAGGCCAATCATGCACTTATTTCATGCTGACTATTTTGTTTTCGCTGCACGCAACAGGAATTGATTTCTCAAGGAATCTCGTGGAAATGGAATACACACCAGTGCTCCAAGTGTTCAACCCATGTGTCACTTTTGAAACGCTGAGAGTAGAGTTTCACACCTATGGTTATTCAGTCATTAGGGAAAGAATGATTCATGGTTTGGCTGTTGGTATAAGACAAAATGGCTATTAACCGTAACTTCGATATGTATAACAAGCGCAAATTGGGTTAAATTTGAAGTCAAACTGAAATGATTTATAAGGCCACTGCTACTGTTAGTTATAATGACGTTATAATTAAATTAATGGATGTCAGATAAATATCCTGTCGTTCTTGGTCTGTAGGCAACATAAAACATATAGGTTGCATCTTAAATGTGTATGGAATAGGCCAATAGCTAAATAAGTAATAGTGCTAATCATTTACAGAAATAGGCTAAAACACAGATTTCGAACATTAAAAAAATGTAAAATCATTCATCATCAATTTGTTAGCTAGCCTAGATATATATTACCTTCAGAATGTTGGGGTGCTGTAGCTTTTCCATTAGCGTCATTTCTTTCACTATTTTGAAGGACGCCAGTCTGTAGCAGTCTCCAGGTGAACCATATTTCTTTACGCAATTTTCCATATCGTGTCCCCCGAAATCCACCGATTTCAGAGCCACGGACAAGCTGTTGTTGAGAGCCGCCTTGTAGACAGCCTTTGTGTAGCCTGAGCCAAGGTACTGAATATTGGTCACGTTGTCTATGCTGCTGCAGTCAAGCATCGGTGTACTGTTAATGCTCCTCGAATTCATAGTTAAATCTTCCCGTGATTTTGTTTGCATGTATGTGGAAGATGAAAGCCGATTTTGAAAATGCGTCTGTTGGTTATCGGTTCGCTCAATGACTTTGATATGGTCCCAATTGTCCCCTGGCTCTGAATCCATGAGCCTCCTTCTCTCCAGCGGGCGGACGGGGTCCCCGGTCCCAGACCCATGTCCTTGCCGCCGACGGTACCGCACAACCTCATCGAATCTCTCTCGTATCTGCAGTAATAAGTCCTGGTGATGCCTGCTGCCCGCGGCGTTTTTACTATTGGACTCTGCCACAGCTTTAGTGTCTGACTCGCGGATGTGAAGCTGTGAATCGCCTGTAACCCGCTGCTGTTTTTTGTGGTAGTACCGATGTACTCTATTGTCGTGGTTCTGATGGTGCTCGAACCCTGGTATGTACAGCAAATTCATTAGCGTACCGAGGAAGAAAGAGAGGCAGAAGCCTGCTGCAACCACAATCTTTCTTCGCTTCATTGTGATCAGTTGTATTAATAGCATAAAATGTATTTGTCCGTATTCGGCTCCAGCCCCCGCCTAAGTGTCTACCACCTCTGCAGCGGTGCCCGGCGTTCAAGGTTCGTGCGCGACAGAACTTAATGGTATTCCGATGCCGAATGCGCTATGATCACGTCTTCATCTTGAATTATATGATTTATGCAGCCACACAGGTTTAAGATCCTCCCCATATAAGGTTGACCATGGTGACACTTGCCTTCACACACTGCAAAACCCACCACTTCTGTAGCCTATGAGCGCATCAGGCAGGGGTCCTCTAGCCTACTAGAAGCCCCCTGAGCGACTAAACAGCCGTGACGCCACTGTGATTGACAGCATACGTAGGTCATGCATCTGTGAGCACTGTAGTTTTCAGGAAGTCCATTTCCCATTAAGGTACGTTGAACATATAAAATCTTAAAACCACACTACCCATGGTGCAATGTAAAAAAATCCAGACAATTCCAGCAAACCAGCAGCTGTGGAACAGTGTTTGAGGTTTCTTAGAACTGCCGTTTCGAGTAGACCTAATGGCACGCGCAAAATCTGCCCACTGACGTTAGTGAGGAAAGCGCATGAGTTGATGGACATTAATTATAATATCTACTATCTAATGTGTTGTATTATTTCAAATTTTGAATGGCCAGGCTTATATGTGTTTTAAATATAGCCTTATTTGAATGTTTGCAAAGCCTTTCTAATAGGCCTATACGCCTTAATATGCCAATTGGTTATGTCATCCGGATGATTAATTGTTACCATTGCGCATAGTAACATTATGTAGCCTAGCCTATATCCAGTAGATTTTCTGCTGATGGTCTATACACAACATGGAAAGTAGGCTAAATTGAAATGTTTCCAACGAATAATGAACATTGCGCTATGAGACAACTGTGCATACGCATAAGAACGCTTCATGCTTTCAGCAAGTAGGGTATTCCATTTAGCTAACGCTTTTGGATTGCTTTAAATCTTCCACCTCTGTTTTAAATTGGTTGAGAAGTCCAGACTCCTTGCAGGCTGAAGCTCTGCTGGCCCCTCTGTTACTTGGAAAGAAAAATGTGTATAATTATGTCTCTGGGGTCGGAGAAGTAAAACTCTAAATTAAAAGCAGACATTACGAGAAAGGGTGTATAAATAATCAAATAATAGGCTCCAGTACGGCTTTGTTAAACTCGGCCGAGATAAGCATTCCTTGACTGGAATCTCATGTTTGCCGGCACCCCGTCCCCCCAAATAAATCCCGTCGTGTTTATCTGCTGTAAATATACTATAGCAGTGCCAGCGACGTTTAAAAAATGAGCCACCACGACCCCTTTTAAGTGGGCCAAAACAGAGTTCACCATGGGGTCTCGCTCTCTATTGTGGTAGGCTAAATGATGATGAACTTTAAAATAATGTTATTAATGCTCTCATTGTTTATCGGATTACTTTAATAATGACACATTAGTTATTTCTGGTGCAGCTGAGGCAAGACCAAGCGGCCTCTATACCTTCATTAGGCCAACAAACCAGAAGGATGACGCGGGGAGCCCGGCCTGAGCCCTGCTTGAGATCCGGATAGTGTAGACCTGAATGCTAGTGACATGGCTATCCATCAAACCGACATTACCATGTAGTTAGCAACTAATTAACAAATACAATCAACCTGGAAACTGAACAAACAAAGCGGAGACAGCCGGGCGCAGCAGCACGGCGGCCTGGGGTCGAGGGGCCAGACGCAGGGAGAATTTGTACGAGAGGCGCGCGTCCACTCCTTTTAATAGCTTTGGTTACATTTTTTAAAAGGTCAAAGTAGTATAAATATAATTATATTATATTAGTCCTATATTATATTGTTCTATTGGAACCATTTTATTGTCCCTTTTTTGACAGGAAGGATCATTTGGGATGGAACTGCTTTGGAGCTGAAGCATTTCAGTAGCCTAACTATAGCCTACCTCTCGCGCTGAAATGGCCGCTATATCCCACACCAACTGTTATCATATCTGTCACTTTGAGACTGTTTAATGTCCACACATTTGACAAGTGGCAAGAGGGATGTGGAGAAGCTTAGCTCCATCTCCTGGACAACAGTCTTTGATGGTGATGATTATAAATTGTGACAATAATAATAATTTATAATTATTATCCGATAATTAACCGTTTGTGTGTTTGGCGGTTATTTTTCTTTCAGTTTTAAGCACGATGACTGGATTCAATCATTGTTATCTCTGTATATTAATGGACATTAGAGTTGATTGTCCGTCATTATATAGTCCAATAAACATCCGAATGATTGACTACACTTATCTTGCCCTATTTAGCAAGTAATCTATACATTGTGGTGTAAATTCCTTAATATAAATATTTGAGGTACTTTTGCAATCCAACTGTCAATAAGTTTTGACAGGATAGCCTAACTCAAAACGTAGAATTAATTATTTGGCTGCATTTAACAGTAACAGAAGTGATGTGTAAGAATTTACCTCGTCAGTGAGGCAACTGTTGCTTTCATTTCCGATTTCTTACTGTGAGTGGAGTGGTCATTTGCATGGCCTAGTTTGGGGCGGACAGCTCTGCGGGAGGGGAGGCTCAATGCGCCTCGGGGGAGCTAACACGCATTAATCCCACTTAAATAACTTCATTTTCTCTAGGATTATTAGGGACAATAGGCAAACAGTGTATTCTAACCACTGTGCTGGGGCCTTTCCATTTGACCAGCCGTTTACATGGAGAATCCGGGAGTGGCAGTTGGCTGGCTCGCGGGTAACGGATTAGCCCGCTGCAGCGCAGGAATGTTACATTTGCTGTGCCTTTGTGATTGGCTCAACCTACGGCGGTATATGACTGAACAAATCATTTCACACTTCTATTTTCTGAGGGGAATAATTATATGCCTTTGTTACTGTAAACCACACATGAATTAAAATGGGGGCGTAGGTTGGCCATTCATTGGCAATGTGCGCTTTAGTAGGCCAAATACAGTATGTCACCCGAAGTAATGACGTGTCAATTAATCAAGTTTGAGCTGAAAGTATTTATCGCAATTTGCAACCTGCAGAAGTGAATGCCATGGAGAAAAGGTCTCCAAAAAATATATAGAAGTTGTAAACTTGTGCATACATTTTATTGCAAGGACCCAAAGTCTCAAAAGAAATTGGCCATATATCTTGAATAAGACATTTTTAGTCAGAGCCATTTCCGAATCAGAGCTTAAATTTACATTGGAGTCAGTCAACTTGAGATGTATTTAATGAACTAAAGACATTTCTGAACTGTATCTTGATGTTGTCCAGTATCTATTAAATGTGCTGTGCATCCTGGTTTTGATTTTGTAAATGCACTGTTCATGTATTTAATCTCCCACTTAGGTGCCAAGCTTTTTTATGTTCCGTTTAAGTTGAAATGGACTCTTTTTCCATCTGAACCCTTAGTCAGGAGGTTTCTATGGTTTCTTATTCATCCTCTTTTGCTGGCTGCTACAGAAAATTGGAGTAGACCGATATCAGTGTCTGAGACAAATGGGTGATAAGGAGAGCGTTCTCTACTCCATAAGGGTTATGTTTCTAGAGAGGAACTTCTGGTTCTGTTTAGTTGAGAAAGCAGGGAGTTGGTGAGAGAGGAGGAGAGAGAGAAAGACTGGGGGGGGGTCTCAATTGCATTCTCCTCACGTCCTCTCCTCTCTCCTCTTTCCTTATCTTCTTCTCAAACCCCATTGGATGAGAAGGTCAGATGGTAGGGACGAGGAGAGAGGAGTGGAGGAGAATGCAATTGAGATCTTCCCTTGGAGGGAGGCCTGTGCCGCCAGCAAACACTCAGTCTCACTCTGTGAGTTTATGAGCCTCAGACTAGTGTGGATATGACCTTGAAACAAGCCCGTGCGTTGGTTGGAGCCATTAGGAAACTTGTCAGTGCGGCCCAGGCTCGGGCCACCGTATGCCAGCGTGTGTGTGTGCGTGTGTGTATCTATAACCTGCCTTACCTAACAGCCCTGGCTATCAGTCAGATGTTAAATGCAATGCAGGTGATGGCAGTTTTCTCTCCAATCTTCCAATTTAATGGACATTAGCATATCTAATTAGTTGTGAAGTGGATCATGGCTTGGAGCACAATGGGACACTTGTCTGCGTTTTGCCAATACGATGCAAATTAGTTTGAGAAATCTTGTGGCCGGAGAGGTGAAATACAGTTGAAAAGAGAAAACAAAATTCCTGGACTGGGGTCTTACTGTGAGATCTCAGGGGCCAGCAGAGAGAGAGAGAGAGAGAGAGAGAGAGAGAGAGAGAGAGAGCACTGCCATTTGGGTGTGTTTGTATCTGTGTGTGCAGTGGTGCAAAAAGTACCCAGTTGTCATACTTGAGTTAAAGTAAAGATAGAAATAGAAATGTAGTAATAGAAATTGACTCAAGTAAAAGTGAAAGTCACCCAGTAAAATACTACTTGAGTGAATGTCTAAAAGTATTTGGTTTTAAATATATGTAAGAATCAAAAGTAAATGTAATGGCAAAATATACTTAAGTATATACTTAAGTAAAATGATAAATAATTTCAAATGACTTACAGTGCATTCAGAAAATATATTCCGACCCCTATACTTTTTCCACATTTTAAAATTGATATTTTTTAAAGCCTAGTCAACCTACACACAGTACCCCATAATGACAAAGCAAAAACAGTTTAAAAAATATTTTTGAAAATGTATTATAAACAAAAAAAACTGAAATATCACATTTACATAAGTATTCAGACCATTTACTCAGTACTTTGTTGAAGCACCTTTTGCAACGATTGAGTCTTCTTGGGTATGTCGCTATAAGCTTGGCACACCTGTATTTGGGGAGTTTCTCCCATTCTTCTCTACAGATCCTCTCAAGCTCTGTCAGGTTGGATGGGGAGCGTCTCTGCACAGCTATTTTCAGGTCTCTCCAGGGATGTTCGATCGGGTTCAAGTCCAGGCTCTGGCTGGGCCACTCAAGGACATTCAGAGACTTGTCCCAAAGCCACTCCTGCATTGTCTTGGATGTGTGCTTAGGTTCGTTGTCCTGTAGCAGGTTTTCATCAAGGATCTCTCTGTACTTTGCTCTGTTAATCTTTCCCTCGATCCTGACTAGTCTCCCAGTCCCTGCCGCTGAAAAATATTCCCACAGCATGATGCTGCCACCACCATGCTTCACCGTATAAATGTATCCAGGTTTCCTCCAGACGTGACGCTTGGCATTCAGGCCAAAGAGTTCAATCTTGGTTTCATCACACCAGAGAATCTTGTTTCTCATGGTCTGAGTCCTTTAGGTGCATTTTGGCAAAATAAAAGCGGGCTGTCATGTGCCTTTTACTGAGGATAGGCTTCTGTCTGGCCTTCTGTAGTCTACCACAAAGGCCTGGTTGCAGAGATGGTTGTCCTTCTGGGAGGTTCTCCCATCTACATAGGGGAACTCTAGAGCTCTGTCAGAGTGACCATTGTGTTCTAGGTCACCTCCCTGACCAAGGCCCTTCTCCCTTTTTGGTACCCTCCCCGGATCTGTGCCTCGACACAATCCTGTCTCGGAGCTCTACGGACAATTCTTTTGACCTCATGGCTTGGTTTTTGCTCTGACATGCATTGTCAACTGTGGGACCTTATATAGACAGGTGTGTGCTTTTCCAAATCATGTCCAATCAATAGGATTTACCATAGGTGGACTTCAATCAAGTTGTAGAATCTCAAGGATGATCAAGGGAAACAGGGTGCCTCTGAGCTCAATTTCGAGTCTCATAGCAAAGTGTCTGAATACTTATGCAAATAAGGTATTTCTTTTTCTTTTTTTATAAAACATTTTCAAAAATGTCTGAAAACCGGTTTTCGTCATTATGTGGTATTGTCTGTTGATTGATGAGACAAAACATTAATTTAATCCATTTTAGAATAAGGCTGTAATGTAACATAATATGGAAAAGGGGAATGGGTCTGAATACTTTCTGAATGCACTGTATATTAAGCAATCCAGATGGCCCAGTTTCCTTGTTTTTTTAAATTTAGCGATAACAGGGTAATAACGACAACTCCAACACTCAGACATCATTTACTAACCTTAGCATGTGTGTTTAGTGAGTCCAGCTCAGAGGCAGTAGAGATAACCAGGGATTTTCCTGTCCTGCTTAATCATTCAAAATACTGTACTTTTGGGTTTCAGGAAAAATGTATGGAGTAAAAAGCAGATTAGTTTCTTTAGGATGTAGTGATGTAAAAGTTGTCAAAAATATAGATAGTAAAGTCAAGTACAGATACCCCAAAAACGACATAAGTAGTACTTTAAAGTACTTTTACTTAAGTACTTTACACCACTGTGTGTGCGTTTGCCATGCAGCTGAGCAGTGGTATGCCAGCTATGCCTTGGAGTGGAGATGCTAGTATTCTGTACTCCTTCTGTGTTTCACATCCATCTGACATCAGCCTGCTTGCACATCACCGCATTCCACCAAGAGAAGAGACTCCTCATCAGATCAAAATATCTACTTCCTGGACAGAGTCACACGGTAGGCAAGCAGGTCACATGTACTGAGTCAGTATTTACACGCTGATTCAGTGATTCAAAGGTAAGAAGTTTGGAATATCAAAAAAAGTACAATGTACAATTGTAAATTCAATCTACCTTTATACCTGTTAGAATAGTCTAAATGACTCTCTCCTCTCCTCTCTAGGGCTCAATTCAGAGGTGTCATGCCCATAGGAGTCACAGGGGCACATGCTCAGATTTGTCCTTAAAAAAAATATATATATTTTTTTAAATAATAATACTTTTTTGGTTACATTTTTTGTTGTTTCTTTGTAATAAGCCACCCAGCAATTTTGGCTTTAGTTAGCGCAGATAGTTGGCTTTAGCTAGCGCAGATAGGTTCCCAATCTCCCAACCTCATAATCAAATCAAATACAGTTTTATTTGTCACATGCTCCGTAAACAACAGGTGTATGTAGACTAACAGTGAAATGCTTACTTATGGGCCCTTCCCAACAACGCAAGGAGAAATATTTACATTTTTGGGAAAAAATAATTACACATAAATACACACAATGAGTAACATTAACTTGGCTATTTACACAGGCTACCTGTACCGAGTGGATGTGGAGGGGTACTAGGTAGTTGAGGTAGATATGTACTGTGCATATAGATAGGGGTAAAGTGACTAGGCAACAGGATAGATAATTAACAGTAGCAGTATGTGTAATGAGTCAAAGGATTTAGTACAAAAAGGGTCAATGCAGATAGTTAACCAAATAGCTAGCTACCTGGACTATTTATCAGTCTTATGGGTAGGAGCTGTTCGGGGTCCTGTTGAATCCAGACCTGGCACATCGGTACCGCTTGCCGTGTGGTAGCAGAGAGAACAGTTTATGACTTGGGTGGCTGGAGTCTTTGACAATTTTTAGGGCCTTCCTCTGACACCGTCGAGGATAGAGGTCCTGGGTGGCAGGGAGATCAGCCCCAGTGATATACTGGGCCGTGCTCAGTTGCCATACCGAGCGGTGACGCAGCCAGTCAAGACGCTCTCAATGGTGCCGCTGTAGAACTTTCTTGGCTGGCATGCCTGCTAGCGAGGTTGGTAGACTTTAGCAATAACTAAATGTACTGAATAAGACTCACATTCCTTTCAATCTTTCACCCAGAATTTTTTGCAGAGCTGTCGAGAAGAATATTTGGTTTCTTTAAAAAATAACCACCAGTCAGGAGGATACAGAGAGCATAAGAGGTATGCTTAGAAAGACAGAAAAATTGACATATTTTGTTTAACATAGAATTAAGCATAATTATTATGGCTCTAGATTGCAGGAAAAAGCCCTAGCCCTTGTCTGGACGACACCCCAACCATCCACATGTACTTTGTGGTCCCTCAGACTTTTGGGGTGCATGACGCCCCTGGCTCTATTCAATCTGCGTCTGAGCCAACATATGCAGCGTGTACCGTGAATGCAGTCTCCGCTAACGTGGAAATAACACACTTTTTATGGCTGTGAAAAACAGCAGATAAAGCAACGCTAAAAATGTGACCTTCATTAAGCAGAAAGTACATGGGAACTAACATCATCCAACAGACCCTCAAGGTCTTGACTTATATGTACAATTCGTGCAAATATGTACAAAAAGTATTTCAGCAGATGTTGCGCGTTTTGTACGTTTTTGTGTAACTTAATTCGCGTGAAAATACACACATTTTTGTGCGACTTAGTTCTTTAGGGCACAAATTCCAAGGAAAATACAACTTCGGCACAATCTTTAGAAAATTATTTGAGCAATGCGTTTTGCCTTTTTTTGTGTCCCACATTTATTTATATATATATAACTATATATAAAATAAATAAAACATATATATATATAGACAACATTTTGTTAATCATCCAGCCTTACATTAATCATCCAGCCTTACATTTGTTTTTGTTTTTATTAATGCTAATGCCAATGCTGTTTTCTATGCTTGTTTTCGCTACATACTTCGGAATACTGGTGCTATGACGGATTTTGAGGGTTGCCAGATTGGAGTAAAACGCTGTATTTGTCTGTTTTTGTGTGTGGTATCAATGAAGTTATTGATTGGGGAATGGGGATACATTTTCATGATGGGAAATGAATTCATCAATAAATGTGGGGAAACAGAAGACCTGCAAAATAAATCTGTTTGGTTTCAATTCCCCTGTTGCAACTGCATGGTATTTGCCACTATAAGGAGTTTGGACTATGATCAATTAAACCATATCAATGCAGTTAGACAGGTTAATGTAAAATAATGAATTATGTTGGGTTCCACTTATGGCTCTTCCAAGGCCATTTCATGTTTATTACGGTCGTGTCAATCATGTTATATACAAGGTCTGTAGGTCTGCATTGTAGACCTACTGCCTCTGCCCAGAGGCCTACTAGGCTTACGGAGAGCAATTTTCAGTGGTGGGACCAAGTCATTGTTTTACAAGTCACAAGTAAGTCTCAAGTCTTAGCACTCAAGTCTCAAGTCAAGTCCCAAGTCAAGGAAGGCAACTCCGAGTCAAGTCTCAAGATAAGACTGTCAAGTATTAAGTCAAGTCTCAAGTCCTAAACTTTGAGTTTCGAGTCCTAAACAAGTCATAATGTGCTCTTCACCAAATGTAATACCATTTCATATTTTTAATGAGTAATAGTATATTACATTTACGCAAATCGTGAATCCATTTAAAAACATCTATATATATATTACTTTCCAAGTAAACATTATATTCCCAATAGGGATCAACTATCAAGGATCGCTGTAACGATCGTCGTATGAAGGAGTGGACCAAAACGCAGCGTGGTAAGTGTTCATGATAAATGTAATACTCAAAACACTCAAACAAAATAACAAAGAGGGGAAACCGAAACAGTCCTGTCAGGTGCAGACACTAAATAGAAAACAACTACCCACAAATGAAAGAGGGAAAAAGGACTCTCTCTCTCTCTGTGTGTGTGTGGTTACAGTGGGCTAACGTATGTCAATGGTTTTAGGAACAGTAGTAACATCAGGCTGGATTTAGGCTACCAACTGCCTAGCCAGTTGTAGCTCAATCTGGGGTGCAATGATCACGTTCCCGCACTGACTGACTGTGTGGAGGCTCATTGATTTAACGTTACATTAGCCTAAATGACACCCCAGTAAAGTAATAAAATATATAGCTGTCGGCTATATTAGCCACGACTTTGTGCAGCTTCAAATGTCGAACAAGTTGGAAATTGTTGCGACTCCGTCTGTAATTTTCTCTCCGCATGTTTTGCAAGTTGCAATCTGTTTTTTTGTTAATACAGCGTTGTCTTTATACCTGAAAATAAATAATAATTTGGGGTATCATCTTTCCAAGGGCTCCATCTGAATTCACCCGCCGACGTTCCTCTGCACTGCCACGAACAACTTTTTCTCAGCTGGCACAATTTGATTGGCTGCTGTCCAATTCAAACTGTAATCTGCTAAATGAAGAGTTGATGCGCTGCACACCTTTTTAGTAGCATCATTTTTTATATTTGTGCTTGGCGAGGGTATCAAGTCAGGTCGAGTCATAAGGCTCAAGTCCAAGTCAAGTAACGAGTCATTGGTGTTAAAGTCAAGTTGCAAGTCATCATATTTGTGACTCGAGTCTGAATCGAGTCCAAGTCATGTGACTCGAGTCCACACCTCTGACAACTTTTGTTTTATAACAGGTGGTGTCCATTTATTTACAGTACTGTGTTGATTAGTTATTGCTTTCTTAAGTGGAAATACAGAATATGTATAAAAATGCCAAGTATACCAAAAGCTAAATCAAGTAGAGATTGACGACTATTTAACCATGTTAATCATAACTGAAACAAGCAAACTACAAACATTTAAACAATGAAAGATAATGAATACATGACAAATAGATACAAATATTTAATAAAAAAGAATTCATACAAAAGTCAAGAGATGGCTATAACATGAGTACAAAGTGTTTTTGAGCATCTGTGTGTATTATGGTGTGTATGATCATTTCCCATCTTAAAAATGTATCCCCATTCCCCAATCAAATACCTTCACCAAAAATACAAATCTGTATTTTTTTCTCCGATCTGTTAACCCTCATAAAATTTGACATAGCCTTGTATAAAATGCATTATAAAATAAATGGTGTAATGTACACAAAGCCTTGTATTAAATGCATGATGAGGAAAATTGTGTAATGTAGGCTCCATGAACTATGAAAAGCGTTATGAAGAAAATTGTGTAGGCCTACTGTTGCCTACACAAAAAAGGGCTTTTCTGCACCAGTATCCCTAAGTATTATCTGAAAAAAACCACACATGTTTTCCTATAAATGAAGTCGCACAAAAATGTGTATCTTCTACTACGAATTAAGTCGCACAATTTTTGGGAACTTTTCACACAAATTCATTAAATCTGCTGAAATACTTTTTTTTTTTTTTACATATTTGCACGAATTGAGTGTGAGATTGTGTTGTGTATTATCAGTAGCTAGACAGCTAGCATTAGCATATCCCCCTGACAACCCCACTCAGCACCATGTAGACACCACCCAGAGTGGCCCAGCAGAAAATGATCTGGCCCGAGTGCTGAAAGATGGACGCGGTGCACTTTACGCTGTCAGATGGCCCTGATCGCTGGGCCGCGTCGGGGGCCTCCGTTTTCCTGGGACAGTGGCTGGTTGGAGGGCCAGGCGGCAGAGAGGGCGAGGGAACCCGATCTGGCGGGATGCTTTCCAGTGTGGAGCGTGAGTGCGGGCGCCTGGAGAGCAGAGGCCTCACAATGGAGCTGTTCAGCAGAGAGATGGGAGGACGTTCCAGCCCAGGGCCCAGGGAGAGAGAACCATTGTCACCCAACGCACAGGCACTCAGAGTGAGAGAGAGCGAGAGAGAAAGAGAAAGAGAGGAGAGAGGGAGGAGAGAGAGAGGGTAGGGAAATGATCACAGGTTCGTAGGGAGCACTTGTGATGAAGACATTGGGTGAATAAGCATGGATGAAAGTAATATAATATTTAGAGAGATACCAAGAGAGAAACATTATGTGAAGTATATATATATATAATAATATATGTCATTTAGCAGACGCTTTTATCCAAAGCGACTTACAGTCATGTGTGCATACATTCTACGTATGGGTGGTCCCGGGAATCGAACCCACTACCCTGGCGTTACAAGCACCATGCTCTACCAACTGAGCTACAGAAGTATGATTGGTCAAAGTGAGAGGCATCACAAGGATAATGAATCTGTCCGTCAGTCTGTCGCTATGGGAGTCAGTGGGGGTAAAAGAGCAGGATCAGGGCAGGCAGATGGCCCCTTCTAGCTCATAGTCTATATAGAAGACCTCTCCCAGTTAGCACATAACGTTCTGGGAACCATATGTTTCTTAGAGCTTGGTGAGAGTGTGGTTATCCTATGGCTATTTTGTGTACAACCTTCCCACAACTTTCTGGGAATGGTGCAGGATAGATGCTTGGCTTTGGAACATTCTCAGCACATTTAAGGAACTTGCTTTTCTTGGTATTTCATTACTTTAACAGAACGTTTCCTAAAAGTTAAAACATTGTTACATTTCATTTCCTAAACGTTAAAACATTGTTACATTTCATTTCATTTCAATTTAGGTAATTGTCATGTCTACTCCCGCTCTCCAGCTCCGGCGATCAACGTCGCTGGTTTACTAACCACCGGTCCTGGCAACCCATCATTATGTACACCTGGCAACCATCATTACGCACACCTGCACCCCATCGTCATGCACACCTGGACTTCAACATCTTGATTACTTCCCCTTTATCTAGCACTCTGTAGCCTCTCTCATCAGGCAGTATTGGTTCTGTTCAGACACTTCTCGGCTTGTATCGCGCCATGTTCATTATTATTAAATGCACCAACTGCACACGCTTCCTGACTCCCCGTGTCTCCATTGCAGTAATGTTCTAGGACTGTTCTCCAACTAGTTTGACATTGGGAATGTTCTCAAATCATTCAGAGAAGGTTAACACCTTACACTTGTGGCAATTGTCCTATAAGGATAAGGCTAAACTAAAGATCCTTACAGAATAAATATGGAAAGCATATGCATAACCATGGTAGCATTTAAAATGGAACAGATTGGAGATTATGGGAACGTTAGTAGACTGAAGGTGAGGACACAATGGTTCACCTGACACTAAACTGAATCCGAATATTACACTGTTGATTTTATGTGCGCTTCACTTTTACTGTACTTTTCACCGCATTTGTTGATAACAAAATATGAAAATACTCTGGATACATTCAGCAACACGATAAGAACATTCCTAGAAAATGTGGGGTAGGTGCAACATATTACCCCCCCCCCAAAAATGACAAGGGTTTGAGTGAGAGGACCAACTGGTGTCTCCAAGTGCCTACACACCTCCCAAAAGTGTGCAAGTAATTCCAATGCACTTTTATGACTCAAAGAAGAGTCTTCAACTATAAGGCGTTTGTTTTTTTGCTCGCCTAGCTGTGCTGCTGAGGAACTACAGCAAGCACAGTTGTAGTTGTTTTGTCTGGGACACAGCCCTGCATCCTCGCCTTTACGTAATTACTGTTGTTTACGCAGTCTAGAAAAACGGTCCATTATAAATCGCAGTCTGGGTCATGTTTGCATCATTTTAAAGCTTTTTCTATTGCCAACATGACTTGCTAAATTATAAAATATGCTCTTACAGTGTCAGGCTTTCAGAAGGCAGATCTTAATTTGGTCGCGTATAGAGAATGGAGTCGTGAATTCATTCAGATGTGAGGTCTGCGGCAAATGTTCCTCACAGCACATCAAACACAGGCTCGTTTTGTTCAGGACAACCCAGGGTATAACGCCGTGTCATCTTGTAAACTCCACATCAAACACAGTGATCGTAGATGTGGACACTGTATATTACATGAAATGTATGATGTGAAAATGGACTCACAGGTGTTTGGCTTGCTTTGTATGACATTAAAGCTGTATTTATTATCATCCTCAATGTCTCATCTTTGAAAATACGTCAAATCCTTGTCATTTACAGCATTTCCCTCACCCAGTCAACAACAAATGTGCAAAAGTAGGCCAATTATAGGCAGGGATTGGGGAAACTTCTTGTTGCGTGCGGTGCTCAAGTTCAAAACCCACACAGCCCTGTGAAGCGCAGAACCAGAGCTCTGACGTCATGTATAGCATGTTACTGTACAGCCACTACATTCCAATTTAGGCACTTATTAATGCCCAAATCTACCATTTTCAACCTGTATATGGGTATGAGTATTAAGGGCTGCGAAATAACGTTCTTCTGTGGGAATTTCAGTACCTCAGCGTTACGTTTCCTACAGGTTTCGTCATGGTTCTATTTAAATGAGAGATGTGCAGTGAGGAATCTCTCAGGGCAGTTGCCTTGGGCTGTTACTCTTCTCTATTTTTTACAAATGATTTGCCACTTGTCTTACAAGAAGTTAAAATTGGTATGTATGCTGATGATTGCACACTTTAAACTTCAGCACCTACAGCCAGTGAGCTCACTCTTAGCAAGCAGTTACAGTCAGTGTCAGAATGGGTAATTAACAATAAACTGGTCATACATACATCTAAAACCTAAAGCATTGTAATTGGTTTCAAAGCATTCCCTTAGAACTGAACCTCAACTGGAGTTGTGTATAAAGGGTGAGACCATTGAACACGTTGAAGACGCTGAACTCCTAGGAGCAACATTGGTTGGTCAGTTCTCGTGGTTCGAGTCATATTGACTAAGCTGTTGTGAAGACGGGGAGAGGTATGTCTGTTACAAAAAGATGTTCTGCGTTTTTGACATAAAATATCAACTATACTAGCTGTTCAGGCTATGATCTTGTCCCATCTTGATTACTGTCCGGTAATATGGTCAGGTGCAGTGAAGAAAGACCTGGCAAAGCTGTAGCTGTCTCAAAGCAGAGCAGCCCACCTTGCACTTAACTGCACACACAGAACTAGCATCAACAACATGCGGGATAGTCTTTCACTGTTGAGGGTTGAGGAGAAATGGACTACTTCTCTTCTAGTCTTTAAAGAAGCATTTGTGTGTTGAAAATGCCTAACCACTTATATAATCGATATACATTCACTTCAGACATATACACCCCACCAGACACACCACTATGGGTTTCTTTACGGTACCCAAACCAAAAACAGATTGAATGCATCACTCAGTTATACAATGTCATCGTGGAATGCTCTGCCACCAGAGGTTACTCAGGCAAAAACCAAGTTAAGCTTTAGTAAAAATTAAAAACCCCATCTTGTGTCACATCTTGTATTTCTAAAGACCTAATATAATGTATATAAGAATATGAATATGTATTTATGAATAGTGTATTTTTTGTATTTTTGTTGTCTCTTGGTGTCTTTCATATATACATATACAGTGCATTCGGAAAGTATTCAGACGCCTTGATGTTTTCCACATTTTGTTACGGTACAACCTTATTCTAAAATTGCTTAAATAAAAAAAATCTACACACAATACCATATAATGACAAAGTGAAAACAGGTATTTCGAAATGTTTGCAAATGTATTTCTTTTTTATTAAAAATTAAATACATTTACATAAGTATTCAGACCCTTTGCGATGAGCCTTGAAATTGAACTCAACCTATGCTTCCTGGCTGATGTTTTGGTCACTTTTGAATGCTGGCGGTGCTTTCACTCTAGTGGTAGCATGAGACAAAGTCTACAACCCACACAAGTGGCTCAGGTAGTGCAGCTCATCCAGGATGACACATCAATGCAAGCTGTGGCAAGAAGGTTTGCTGTGTCTGTCAGCGTAGTGTCCAGAGCATGGAGGCGCTACCAGGAGACAGGCCAGTACATCAGGAGATGTGGAGGAGGCTGTAGGAGGGCAACAACTCAGCAGCAGGACCGCTACCTCCGCCTTTGTGCAAGGAGGAGCAGGAGGAGCACTGCCAGAGCCCTGCAAAATGACCTCCAGCAGGCCACAAATGTGCATGTGTCTGCTCAAACGGTCAGAAACAGACTCCATGAGGGTGGTATGAGGGCCCAACGTCCACAGGTGGGGGTTTTGCTTACAGCCCAACACAGTGCAGGACGTTTTCATTTGCCAGAGAACACCAAGATTGGCAAATTCGCCACTGGCGCCCTGTGCTCTTCACAGATGAAAGCAGGTTCACACTGAGCACATGTGACAGTCTGGTGACGCCATGGAGAACGTTCTGCTGCCTGCAACATCCTCCAGCATGACCGGTTTGGCGGTGGGTCAGTCATGGTGTGGGGTGGCATTTCTTTGGGGGGCCGCACAGCCCTCCATGTGCTTGCCAGAGGTAGTCTGACTGCCATTAAGTACCTGAGATGAGATCCTCAGACCCCTTGTGAGACCATATGCTGGTGCGGTTGGCCCTGGGTTCCTCCTAATGCAAGACAATGCTAGACCTCATGTGGCTGGAGTGTGTCAGCAGTTCCTGCAAGAGGAAGGCATTGATGCTATGGACTGGCCCGCCCGTTCCCCAGACCTGAATCCAATTGAGCACATCTGGGACATCATGTCTCGCTCCATCCACCAACGCCACGTTGCACCACAGACTGTCCAGGAGTTGGCGGATGCTTTCGTCCAGGTCTGGGAGGAGATCCCTCAGGAGACCATCCGCCACCTCATCAGGAGCATGCCCAGGCGTTGTAGGGAGGTCATACAGGCACGTGGAGGCCACACACACTACTGAGCCTAATTTTGACTTGTTTTAAGGACATTACATCAAAGTTGGATCATCCTGTAGTGTGGTTTTCCACTTTAATTTTGAGTGTGACTCCAAATCCAGACCTCCATGGGTTGATAAATTTGATTTCCATTGATATTTTTTGTGTGATTTTGTTGTCAGCACATTCAACTATGTAAAGAAAAAAGTACTTAATAAGAATATTTCATTCATTCAGATCTAGGATGTGTTATTTTAGTGTTCCCTTTATTTTTTTGAGCAGTGAATATATATATATATATATATATATATATATATATATATATATATATATATATATATATAGAGAGAGAGAGATAATAATAATTTTTAACAAGGCACACCTGTTAATTGAAATGCATTCCAGGTGAGTACCTCATGAAGCTAGTTGAGAGAATGACAAGAGTGCAAAGCTGTCATCAAGGCAAAGGGTGGCTACTTTGAAGAATCTCAGAAATAAAATGTCATGCTAATATTGTCCCCTGAACTCCATATTGTCCCTCTACACTTTTAGAAAGGGAGGGGCTATCTAGAACCATAAAGGGTCCATCAGCTCTCCTTGTAGGAAAACCCTTTGTGTTTCCAGGTAGAACCTTTTACAGAGAGCTGGCCAGGGGACAGTTTTCCTGCCAAGATGGGGGTAGGGAGGGAGTATAAAACAGCCTGTTTTCTTCCTGGCTGTAAAGAAGAGTGATCTTGTCGGAGGATGTATCGCCCGGCTTGCCTCACACTCTCTGACAGCCGGGGTGATTAGTTACAGCCGTATCTGTCGTTAAAGCTTCACTTATTCAAAAGTTTTACTTGAACCATAAATGGTTCTCAAGTAGATTACTAAGAAAAGCCCATCCATTGTTTAAAAATGACCTTTTTGCCTTTGTGAAGATATATATATATATATTCTACAATGCATAAAATAGCAAAAATAAAGAAAAACCCTCGAACGAGAAGATGTCCAAACTTTTGACTGGTACTGTATGTACTCTTTTATATATATATATATATATATATATATATATATATATATATATATATATATATATGTTTATTTATTTATTTAATGTCATATCTTACGTTGTTCTTGTCTGCTACTGTTCTGTACTTGGTCATGTATTTGAATGTTTTATGTGGACCCCAGGACGAGTAGCTGCTGCATGTGCGGTAGCTGATAGGGATCCTGATAAACTAAAGTAATGTTCTCAAATTGTCTGAATGTTTTAAGGAAGTTATTCGAGAGTAGTTCTCAGAGCGTTAATAAAAACCTACCAGGAAATCTTTCACGGAACCAGAGTAAAACATTCTCAGAACCTCCCTGCAACCCAAAAATAAACCTCCCCAGAACAGAAAATGTTTAGTAGTCAGGAAACGTATGACATCATTCCCATTACCAATGTGAAACTAATAACATACTTTCCCACAACTTTCAAGGAACCAAATGTGCTAGCTGGGCTCTTGGAGTTGGGGAACACAGGTGCTCAGGGGGAGTTTGATCTCTCACCCCCCCCCCCCACCTCTTCTTTCTCCTCCCCCCATTCCTCCCCATCTCTGCCCCACTGCACCACTGTCTCTCAGCCTCTTTGTCTGGCCCTCAGAATTCCTGGAGGAATGTCCCTCATTAAGACGTGCTGGTCATATGAGTATGGCTGTGGTTCCACTTCATGGCTAGAAGCTGGAGGCTCTGAAATGGCACACACACACACACGCACATGCACAAACACACACACACACACACACACACACACACACACACACACACACACACACACACACACACACACACACACACACACACACACACACACACACACACACACACACACACACACACACACACACACACACACACACACACACACACACACACACACACACACACACACACACTGAAAGATATGCATGTACGCACACTCGCACACACACAAGCACACATGCACACACTGGAGCCATGGTGCAGGGGTTAGTTTACCATGTGAGTTCTAGAGATCTGTGGTGTGCATTGCAAGGCCAAAAAGACACATTATGTCCCCATAAATGACTAGTTCTTGTGTATGTTTATTCTCAATGCATTTTTTCCTATCACTATTTGTATGATACATTCAGGTCATGAAAGGCACTGCACCTCAATGGCTGAATTTACCCACAAAACCTCTGCATGGTTTGCACCCCAGTCACCAGGCCCTGGATGTATGCGTGAACAGGCATCTCAGTTTGAGGCCAGTACTAGCTGGCTGCACATCTGGCAACAACATGGTGCCCAAATCAGCCTAAGCCACCGTAGTGTGAGCTGTCAGGGCGCCCAGCGCGACGCCAACCCCCCCTTGCATGCCCAATACAGTCTGTCTCCATCTCGCCATTCATCAGAAGAGTGGCTGAAATGCTTAATGCCAGAACTGGGCTCAGTTTACAGGTCAGAGACAGACACAGAGACGGAGACAGAGACAGAGACGCCTCTCTCCTCTCCTTTTCCCTCCTCTCCACTCCTGCCTTACTATACTGAACAAATGTTCCATACATACACAAAAAGCGTATTTCTCTCAAAGTGTGTGCACAATTTTTTTTACATCCCTGTTAGTGAGCATTTCTCCTTTGCCGAGATAATCCATCCACCTGACAAGTGTGGCATATCAGGAAGCTGATTAAACACCATGACCATTACACAGGTGCATCTTGTGCTGGGAACATTAAAAGGCCACTCTAAAATGTGGCCAAAATATGCATATCTGTATTCCCAGTCATTTGAAATCCATAGATTAGGGCCTAATGCATTTATTTCAATTGACTGATTTCCTTATATGAACTGTAACTCAGTAAAAATCTTTGAAATTGTTGCATGGTGTGTTTATATTTTTTGCTCAGTATAGATGTGCTGGGCTGAGGAGGTCAGGGAAGTGAGATGATATGGGAGAGTGGGCTTCCCCACTGTGCAGGCTCAGCTGTTGGGATGGCACCAGAGATCGAATGTACTCTACTGTAGTGTTTGCAGACTGCGTGACACACCAGGTTCTCAGCTCAGACAACACAAGGGCTTTTCTCGTGACTCAACTGTCTGTCAATCAGAGTTTAAGAACCTGTAGGGGAGACCGGGATTGGTTGTCTCATGGGTTGGTTGTCACAGTGTGATGATGCGTGGGTTGACCCTGCAACCTGGACTCTTAACCCGCAGTCCCCGCAGTTAGGAGCAGGCGGGTTTAGGGTCATTAAATATTGTGTGGATGAAGGGCGGGTTGAATAAAGAGAAAATATTACCTTAAAAATGACATAAATGTATAATTCTTGTGGAATTTAAATCTATAGTCTAGACTGAGGTTTTTCGAGTCATTATTTTAGGCTATCTGGCATTAGTGCGTAAAAGCTTTATCTGTAGGCTATGCGCACCAAATAGTCTACACGCCAATCGCCAAATGCTTTTGAAAACGGGATGAAAAAGTTAGTTGATCCATGGTGGCAAAAAGGACAATGTCATTGTTTAATTCAATAAGAGAAAAGCTGCAAAATGGAGAATTGAAAATAAAGAGAAGGGGGAGCCAGAAAAGTAATGTCGTCACGGATCCGTCCGGAACTTTCATCACGCACACCTGTCCCCTATTCCCACTGATTAGTATTTGTATATATGTGCACTTTGGTTTCCATTGGGGGTTGATTATTGTTACAATGTCCATTTGTGCGTGTGAGCACCTGTGGTTTTCGTGCCCTTGTGCAGATGATTACGGGTCTCGTCCCGTGGGTTAATCATTCTGCGCTTGTTATTTATTCGAGGTACTCCTCGCTCTTTTGTTTGGGTTTCAACCCTGTGTTTTTGTTACGTGTTTGTTTGGTCTTCATCCCCGTGCCTTTACACGGCACGCCGTAATTTGGGGTATAATAAAACATTTTAAAAAAGGCGCAGGAATGCACAATAGCTGTCTCCCTATCCTTCATGCCAACGTGACAAACGTTGATTTGCCGAAGAGGTAAAAAGATTGCTAGCAGTGCCGGTTATGTTTGATGATAATGAGGCGCTAAACAAATTCGTCAGTCACAAGACTAATTCAAATAGGCCTATGGCACGTCAAGGGAACTGTAGCCTACTGTTCAAATGCGTTAAATGAAAACTGACATTTGGACACTGACGGTAGGTCTAGTACCTCACATAGAATGAACGATTTATTGCAGTAAAATGGTACACCAAATGTCGGCTACATTTTTTACTCGGGAACAGTAGTGGAGAAATGTGGTTTTTCTCACAGCATCTTGAAAGAATGCAGTTAGGGACCGTCTGTAAAGGTGCTATCTTTATCAGCAACATAGAAGCTGATATTATTTCAACCACAAATCTGCATCCACGCTGAACTGAAATCTTAACAGAAACATGTTGGGTCATTTTCACAGCTTTCTATTTCATTACAACCGGTCAAGCTGATGACATTTGCATATTTTTGCATTTTCTCACTGGTCCCTAAAGTCTTTGCTCTGCGAAAGAAGCAGAGATGACAGAACTTTACCGTCAACTAGATTTAGGCATTCATTCTTTCGATTTCTGACATTCTGGTGCGCATGTGTTTATTTAGTATTCTAGGGCAACATATAATGACAAAAGAGAAGCTGCATGTATCTAATTATAGACTAGTTGACTAACAGTCTACCAAAATGTCAGGAATTATAAGCAGAAAACGGACTGTAGCCTACAACACATTTTCTATATTAGCTGGTTAGGTTCGGGTGTGGGCCTCAGATATTCACTTTATCACATATAGTTGGGCGGAGGCGGATGGGGTATTAGCAATTGCAGGTGGGTGCTGATGAGCAAAACAGCTGACTCGGGCACCACTATTACGGTGTTAACTACTACCAATCTAAATGGTGCTGTGTAAAATGTGTGAATTCTTTGAAAGAACTCATCCACCTGGTCAATTAATGTCAGCATGACAAAACAATGAGGTGAGAGGAATTTGTGTGTTTCATAGATTAACATAAAATCAATTATTGGTGTTCTCTTTGTAAATGTTTGAATTATGGCAGTATCCATGAACAAATATGTTTGTTGGAAAGGGAGAACTATATGTCAAACATATTTCAGAGTTACTTAGATCAACTCATGTGGTAACTATATCTTAATTACCATGGGTCGGTTGGGGAGGGTTGTAAAATGGAATGTGGGGTTGGTTGTCATTATCAACATTGCCACTACCAGTATAAAATAAATCCCAAGCTCCATTGTGCTTGTGCTATAAAGAGCTCCCTTCCTTGCCTCTCTCACACACACATATTGTATATGTGCAAACATAAGCGTACACACACACAAATGTACAAAATATTAAATATGTTATTCTCAAGGCATAAAATGCAGAATTTTGATAGGAACCTCGTTTGATCAAAGAAAGGTTTGGCATATTGCTTCACTTCCTGTTACAAAAAGGAATAAGCTGCTAGCAAACATTGTGACAACCAACCCCATATGGTGTGACATCCAATCCCATGAAAGAATAAGATCTGAGGATAAGAGCGTCTGCTAAATGACTTAAATGTAATGTAAATGTAAAAAAGGGCCCCCATTTCAATATTGAAAAGAGTCTTGTAAGGTAGACTGGTGTTGAGAAATACACGCAAGAGTTAAAAGTGTGACAACCAACCCCGATTTCCCCTACTGCTTCCAGTGGGGGTTTTCCTTTCGGCGAAGCAGTAAGGGGGACAGAGATGGATGTGGCACAGCTGGGGCAGAGGGGTGAGGGTGTGATGGGGCAAGGGTTTGAGAGTGATGGCTGCTCTCTGACTGTCGACTCCGGGTCGGGCCCAGGGGGGTGAAATTACACGCTCTGTTTAAGCATACGGCTACCAAAGAGCAGAAGGCTGTGATGGATAACCAACACCCCACATGGAGTCCCACCCCGCCGGGTCACTGCAGTAGGCACCCACTGACACACACTCACACTGTATGCTGTACATATACTCACACACACTCTCAAATTCGAACACACACACACACACTACCTATAGACAAATTCAGCTTTAAGAAAAACCTGAATTCATAACATGTAGGCCTATAGGAGATAAAATGACATGCACATACTCTTTCTGGTGGTGGATGGAAGCCAGATTCTAGTATGGATTGAATCCAGGCCAATCATAAACTGCTGGTCCACATTAAAGCCCAGTTATCTCCCAGACTGACCTAATGGAAAGAGGCAGACTGTACGTTAACATGAGGTGAAGTCAAAGAGATTGCTAGAGGTAGTAGATAAGATACCTGCCCATGACATGGCCAACCCCGGGATGCTGGCCTCCATGCTGGCCTTCCAGAGTTGCAAAGAAAAAGCCATAACTTAAAAATAAAAATAAAAGACCAAGATGGGCAAAAGAACACAGAGAAACTCTGCCTAAAACGCCAGCAACCCAGAGTCGCCTCTTCACTGTTGACATTGAGACTGGTGTTATGCAGGTACTATTTAATGAAGCTGCCAGTTGAAGACTTTGTGAGGCATCTGTTTCTCAAACTAGACTCTGTAATGTACTTGTTCTTTTGCTCAGTTGTGCACCGGGGCCTCCCATTCCTCTTTCTATTCTGGTTAGAGCCTGTTTGCGCTGTTCTGTGATGGGAGTAGTAAACAGCGTTGTACGAGATCTTCAGTTTCTTGGAATAGCCTTCGCCTTGGAAGAGCCTCCGCATGGAATAGCCTTTATTTCTCAGAACAAGAATAGACTGAGGAGTTTATGAAGAAAGTTATTTGTTACTGGCCATTTTGAAACCACAAATGCGGACGCTCCAGATACTCAACTGGTCTAAAGAAGGCCAGTTTTATTGCTTCTTTAATCAGGACAACAGTTTTCAGCTGTGCTAACATAATTGCAAAAGGGTTTTCTAATGACCAAATAGGCTTTTAAAATTATTAACTTGGATTAGCTAACACAACGTGCCATTGGAACACAGGAGTGATGGTTGCTGATAATGTGCATGCCTATGTATATATTCCATAAAATATCAGCCGTTTCCAGCTACAATAGTCATTTACAACATGAACAATGTCTACACTGTATTTCTGATCAATTTGATGTTATTTTAATGGACGAAAAAATGCTTTTCTTTCAAAAACAAGGACATTTCTAAGTGACCCCAAACATTTGAATGGTAGTGTACATCAAACCAAGAATCAATGAGCTGCAATGAGGTGGGTTCATATCCTACAGTTAAAAGGCCTTTGGCTTTTGTTGTGGTTTACAGTACTCTTTTCTTTATTAAAGCCTTACCAAGTCTATGATTGATCATCAAGATGAAGGTGCAGCTGCATTTTATGTACCCACAATCTGTGTGATGTCTGAACCACTAAGAAAGGTCTGCATTCCCTGATGATTTACTGAGATATCTATAGGACTGGATCTTTTGAAAGCTGCTGACTAAAGCACTCAGGGGGTTTTGACAAGTGCAGTAACAAGGCATGTAATTCCATTGCTATGTCTCATCAACCAGATCGTAAAATACTGTGTGAATCACAAAGAATCACTCCCCCTTGGGTTGTTATACACACAATGTGTTCTGCGTGGACGTGTTTAACTATTCTTGTGGGGACCAGAAGTCCCCACAAGAATAGCAAACTAACAACAATTTGACAAACTGGGGACATTTTGTTAGTCCCCACAAGGTCAAATGCTATTTCTAAGGGGTTTAGGGTTAAGGTTAGAATTAGTGTTAGGGTTAGAATTATGTTGGTCAGGGTTATGAGCTAGGGTTAATTTTAGGGTTAAGAGCTAGGGTTATGTTTAAGGTTAGGGATTAGGGAAAATAGGATTTTGAATAGAACTGAATTATGTGTCCCCAAAAGTGTAGCTGTACAAGACTGTGTGTGTGTGTGTGTGTGTGTGTGTGTGTGTGTGTGTGTGTGTGTGTGTGTGTGTGTGTGTGTGTGTGTGTACATCTGGGAATGCATACAGTATGTGCGTTTGCATGTGAGAGAAAAAAGGTCGATCAATAGCGGAAACTAAAGCACTTCTCCACTGCATTTCCATGGCTGCTATGTGAAGCTGAGAGGGAGAATTCCAGAGGTGGTGGGAGCAGTGTGCCCTGTCTGCGTAAACAGGCTGCTGAAATTTACTACCACAGTGATTCTCCCTCCCTCCCTGCACTGCTCCCGTTTCCCACCTCTGTGCCAATCCCTGTCCGCCTCCATCACTCTACTGTCTACTGCTGCTCTAGGACCAGGGGCCAAAGGGTTTCTCTGTCCGTGACTAAGAGGCCCCTCAGATACAATGGGGTTTAGCTGGCATAGAAAGCATAGACATCTTTTTTTATTTTTCAAATGGCCTGCCACTGGCATTAAACAAAGCATGTGTGTCCGTGTATGCTGATGATTCAACCATATATGCATCAGCAACCACAGCTAATGAAGTCACTGAAACCCTTAACGAAGAGTTGCAGTCTGTTTTGGAATGGGTGGCCAGTAATAAACTGGTCCTGAACATCTCTACAACTAAGAGCATTGTATTTGGTACAAATCATTACCAAAGTTCTAGACCTCAGCTGAATCTGGTAATGAATGGTGTGGCTGTTGAACAAGTTGAGGAGACTAAAAGACTAGGTGTTACCTTAGATTGTAAACTGTCACGGTCAGAACATATACATTCAATGGTTGTAAAGATGGGGAGAGGTCCATCCCTAAGAAAGAGAAGCTCTGCTTTTTTGACACCACACTCCAAAAAGTAAGTCCTGCAGACTCTAGGTTTGTCTTATCTTGATTATTGTCCAGTCGTGTGGTAGAGTGCTGCAAGGAAAGACCTAAGCGGTGTTCGAATACTCATACAACCCACACTAACCAAACTATTTGTGACGTGAATGAGTATATAGTATGCCAAAATGCAGCGTGGTTATAATTCATGGTTATTTAATAATGAAACCATACATGAATAAACTACAAAAAACAAGCAACGTGAAAACCCGATACAGTCCCGTGTGGTACAAACACTGACACAGGAGACAACCACCCACAAAACCCAACACAAACCAGGCTATCTAAATATGGTTCCCAATCAGAGACAATGACTAACACCGGCCTCTGATTGAGAACCATATCAGGCCAAACATAGAAATAGACAAACTAGACATATAACATAGAATGCCCACTCAGATCACAACCTGACCAAACAAAACATAGAAACATACAAAGCAAACTATGGTCAGGGTGTGACAATTGGTCATAGTATGGATAGAGTTAGTATGCCAAAAGTTCCCGGATGTCGTACTAAATTCGCCAAAATATGAAGTATACAAACAGAGGACACTATTTCTGTACTTTATGGCCCATAATGCATTTATTCAGGAAATGTGCTTCAGGAAATGGCGGAAAATATGCAGCTGAAGTCCAACAATAGCGGATACAAATTCATTGCTTTAACTAACTTTGAGACATGTTAACAAAATGTTGAGCGATGTAATAATTAATTTTCAAATACATTACCTTACACGTTGTTGGCTGACTATTTGTTAGCTACACTGTCCTCACGAACCACATAGCATATCATTACAGCAGTATGTTAGCTAGCTCCCTAACGTTAGTTGGCTACTTATATATCAAGCTTGCCAGCATATTAACTATATGTTATCTAACTAAATACACAACGGTTATTGACTTGATTATTCCCGTCATTCTTAGCTTAGCTAAATGGTATAGTCATTGTGCATTTTCAATTAACATTCGGGTGCTTTCGTAAATTCGCTCTGGCTACCTACTCCGATTTCAGGGCACTCTCGTCTGAGTGTACCAGAGCGCAGAATAATGAATTTACAAATGCTCAACACTGGTTGAATGTGGCTGGTGCCAGTTAACGTTGGCAAAAGAGCGTAATTAAATTGTTGCCAGCAAAATAGTCGCTAACGCTCTGGATAACATGAAAACTGCCTAACCAGCTCTGCTAGGGTGAGGAAAATGGTTAGAGTGGTCACTCTCATTTGTGTCTGGAAGTAGCTAGCAAGCTAGCCAAAGTTAGCTTGGGTGCTTGACTGCCGTTGTAAGGTCATAACGCTAAAATCAAACCTACTCCTCCGACCTAGTGTCCAGTGTGCGCTCCGAGAGCGAAGCGCTCTGAATTAACAAAGGACAATCTGACAACGCTCTGAATTTACGAGCGCACTTTGGCATTCCAGATTGAATTTAAGAACACACCCGAAGTCGTAAAATGTCTAACTAGTCATTTGTTATGCTAACTAGCTAGCAAGAGGTTGCATAGCAACAGCATCAACTTCCAGTAGACCGGCAAAGAGCTAGTACGCTCAACTGAAAGGCTACTGTTCTGTTTACAGTATACTAAAACGAACAAATAGTATATAGTATGTGGTGTATACCCATTAAGTATATAGTATACAGTATGTTAGCATGGGTATTTTAACACAGCTCTAGTTAAGTTCTAGCTGGAACAGAACAGAGTTGCACGTCTTGCTCTTTATTTTAATCAGAGGGCTAATGTACTGTAAATACTATGCATGCCAGTCTCTCTTGGCTAAGAGTTGAGGAGAGACTGACTGCATCCCTTCTTTTTATAAGCTCCGACACACACACTTAACCCACCAGACATGCCACCAGGGGTCTTTTCACAGTCAGGAGACAAAGGGCTGTGAGACATGGGTTTTATCCTAGACACATGAAAAGTGGGCTGTATACAGAGGGTACGGGGTAACAGAAGACAAACAGCAGAGGGGCGAAAAACATAGGAGATGGGGAAAGGGCCGATGAACCCGGGGGAAAGTTTACGGGGCTCCTCCCGAAGGGGCAGGTCTCGAGTGGACAGCCATACCCTCTTCCCGAGACGATATAGGGGAGCCGGGGTCCAGTGGCGGTCCGCTTGTTGTCGATACCTGGAGGTGGTCTTAAGAAGAGCCTTCCAGGTACAATGACAGCGGCGGACAAACATCTGGTCCGTGGGCATGCTGATATTCGGCATATTCGACCCACACTAGTTGCTGGCTCCAGGTGGTGGGGTTGGTGGCCCACACTAGTTGCTGGCTCCAGGTGGTGGGGTTGGTGGCCCACACTCTCTTTCTCTTCTGTCACACAATCAAATCAGATCAAATTCTATTTGTTGCATGCACATGAATACAACAAGTGTAGACCTTACTGTGAAATGCTTAGTTACAAGCCCTTAACCAACAATGCAGTTCAAGAAATAGAGTTTAAAAAATGTTTACGAGATAAACTAAAGTAAAAAGTAACACAATAAAATAACAATAACGAGGCTTTATACAGGGGGTACCTGTATATATCATTCATGTCATTATATATATATATATATATCATTTATCATTCATGTGTTTCTGCCCAGGAGCATTTGTTGGACTTTTCATCACTTTTATGAGTGCTTCTAAAACTAGTGACATTCAAACAGACAAGACAACCCAAAGCAAACACGATATCAATCTGGCAGCTCAGACACAGGGCTCTGTCTGTGTTTATGCAAGCAGGTCTGTAACAGCACTGTGCAGCTCACACAAACGCATCAGGCACACATACACACACATGCGCAGACACACACTTGAAGGGATGCATCACATTTCACACTCAGGTCCCATGTGGGTGCCGTGACGAGACCGTGTCCAAAGATCCTGACAAGGAGTATGTGGACAAAGAGAATATGGTGAGTTGGCTGGGGATGTTGAACTCTTGATGATGGCCATTGTAAGTGAACTATTCATCTTTCAACTTTCTGCCAGTCTAAACTCAAAGCCTTATTTTCACAGCATCATTACCCCCCCACCTCAGCGTGTCAGGAGGGTACACCCTACTCTCCATTCCCCCAGGAGGGTGTTCAGGGCTGGGGGGGGGTCAGTCTGGGGTCAGTCCAGCCCAGGGCTCCAGGAAGCTGGGCTGTCAGGGCCTCTGGGACCCCTGCTGTCTGTTTGGGTTGGAAGAGTCAAAGGGCGTGGCCAGCACAACAGGAAGGGCCCTCCTGCACTGACTGACAGGTATCCATCAGCTCTGATCTACTGTGGCTCTAAGAGACAACCTCAGAGACTGTGTGTGTGTGTGTGTGTGTGTGTGTGTGTGTGTGTGTGTGTGTGTGTGTGTGTGTGTGTGTGTGTGTGTGTGTGTGTGTGTGTGTGTGTGTGTGTGTGTGTGTGTGTGTGTGTGAGAGTATAGGATTGCTAGTCAATGGGTTTCTGAGTGTGTGGACATGTAGCCTACTGTGCTAGTGAACCAAAAATGTCTCTATTTTTTTACAGGTTGGCCTTTCAGGTGTTTGCCTCTGGGAAGAGTCACCTTTAACCTGAGCTCTGCTGGAGCAAGGGAGACTGTGTTACAGTTTGCTTAGCCTGAGTTTGTAAGAGCTGCAGGTCAAATTATGAACGTCTGTCTGGTTTTAAAAGAGATCACTTGTTATGAACTTATGGGAGGTGTACAGTGCCCATACCTCTGACCCTATTAGCAATGTTTGGTCTCCACATCTCACATAGTGGGAACATGAGTAGAAATGCTCACAGTCTATTCCCTAAACACTGCATCTCTGAGTCCCTGAGCCGTTCCCCACAACGTTCTCTCTGCGCTCCCTGAACGTTCCTGGCTAGTGCAGTGGGGCTCCTGGTATCCTCCAAGCAGACAGCTCTTTAATGACTGTAGCTCCTGTGAAAATCGCCAGCGGCGCATTTCCACTGGATGCCTCGAGGCTCTGGGAGCTCCTGGTAAAGCTATCAGCATCAGCCCTGGCACGGCCTTCTCTTGCTAAGTGGACGGTTGTAAATATGAGAGTGACAGAGGGGAACCCGACACCGCCCCCAACCCAACCGCAACGCAGCAACGACGCTCAGGTCCATGTGAGCGTAATTACACGGGTGTGGAGCAATCACACAGCCGGCAGCACACACACACACACACACACACACACACACACACACACACACACACACACACACACACACACACACACACACACACACACACACACACACACACACACACACACACACACACACACACACACACACACACACACACACACACACACACACACACACACACACACACACACACACACACACACACAACATACAGCAACACACACCTGTTTAGTCACACCCTTGTACACTGGCTTGATGTTCTTCATTCTTTTTGTACATTTTACATTTAAAAGGGGAATCTGCATTTTCTACGTCCAGTTTTGGACTTATAAATATGTACCCATTGATTCTTGAAGAATATATGTTCTAAACACCATCAGAACCCCAAATATAAGCTTGTTTTACTCCAATGCGTTTAAACACTATATAGCCTTAAAACATGGCTAAAACTAGAATTATAAAACCATAACATCATGGATGGTCAGTCCTTGTATCCATGGCTCTGTCTATACATTTGAGAGCGGTTCGATTTCTCCAGACCCATCCCTCACAGCTTTTTACTGTGACAGCGGTGCGGAGAACTCTTCATTATTATTGTCTCAACTGCTTATCCCTGCATTAGAAGTCTTGATGAATCTCTTTAGTCATTTGGTTGACCGCATATTCCTTCATGACTCTTCCGTCTCTTCTTCATCTCTAAGCCCCATCCACGTGGTTCCATAAATACCAAACTTGACTTCATATTGGCTTATTGTCTACTGGGGTCATTATGGGGTCCCTAAAACTAGATGTTTTATAGTGATGTGTTGTTTTACAGGGTTCAGCCATAGTAGTACAGCGCAAATGGAGAACATTAGGGTTAAGTACCTTGCTCAAGGGCACGTCGGCAGATTATTCACCTTGTCGGCTCAGGTATTCGAACCAGCAACTATTCGGTTACTGGCCCAATGCTCTAACCACTAGAACACCAGCCGCCCTCTGTATGTATCCATCTGTATGTGGCTGGGACTTCACCAGCCTTACACTTTATTAAGCAACTAAACACTGATTTAACAAACACACACGTCAGTCCTCATTTCTGTCCCAAAACAGACCCTCCAATTGCATTAGGTGGAGTGGTTTGTTTGTCTGTCTGTAATTGTCTGTCATTGGCTGGTGCTTGATTACTGTGGTGATTCTCATCAGGGACAAGAGTTGATGATTAAAGGTGATCATGGAAATCTTTTTGTTAATTTTCTCTTCTGATTGGCCAAGCAATCCTTTTATCACACCCTTAGGAAAAAAAGGACTTGATTCGAACTGTTGAAAATCAGTGTTAGTGATAGCCATTAGCTTGTTTGGATTAAAATGAACGTTGGGTTTGTGGTTTAATTGATGCCATGTTGTGCATGTGTGTGTGTGTGTGTGTGCATGCGTGTGTGTGTGTGAGAGAGAGAGACAAAGCAGGAAAGAGATATTACTCGTGATAGCCAACTGCACTATGTCTGTCTAAAAGTAACTATTGTTCTATTCAATCTGTATCGCAGAAGTTCAGAGCAACAGTGTGATTTAAATTTAACGGCAATGTGCCGCGTCAGCGGAGACTGCGCTTGCGGTAAAGGCTGCGTGTGTCCTCTCTACCTGAAATGACCTTTACATTTCTATCACGCAATCTGTAACGCTGCAGCGATACAGACAGGATAGAGATCTGAATGAAGACGTTTCTCAGTGTGAGTGGCTGGCTCTGTTTTTCCTTCGTCTCTCCCCTCTCTCTTTCCAGAGTCAGTCTGAGTCAGTCTTCCTGTTGAAAATCCCTCCAATATTAAACCATAATTGAATTACAGACTGTCTGGTCAGGGCCCAACACCCTGGCCTCTATGTGGAGAACACAGCAGCTATACGGATGCCTGGAAAACATTGGGCAGTATTAGACACAACTCTCGAAAAAATAATCAAGATTTTCCCCTACGTGCTAAGGAGTCCTCGTCTATAACATAATACCTTTCGAATAATCAGTGACAGGTGGACGGGTTCAACAAATGTACGAAAAATGCAAAGAGCCAGCCGCGCCGGAATCCCATCTGATCTAACTAGGATTAGCGGAGGTTGAGTCTCACGCCTGATCTGGAGGGAGTCAGCAGGCCAGAGGGAGTCAGCAGGCCAGAGGGAGTCAGCAGGCCAGAGGGAGTCAGCAGGCCAGAGGGAGTCAGCAGGCCAGAGGGAGTCAGCAGGCCAGAGGGAGTCAGCAGGCCAGAGGGAGTCAGCAGGCCGGAGGAGTCAGCAGGCCGGAGGGAGTCAGCAGGCCAGAGGGAGTCAGCAGGCCAGAGGGAGTCAGCAGGCCAGAGGGAGTCAGCAGGCCAGAGGGAGTCAGCAGGCCAGAGGGAGTCAGCAGGCCAGAGGGAGTCAGCAGGCCCAGCAGGTCGAACTATACTGAATGTGTGTGTTTAAAGACATGGGGGCATGTTAGGTGAGTGAGGAGCAACAAGCCAGGCTGAATCCCTCTGGACGTGCTCTGATTAGGGATTCACGACTGGCCTGGGCTCCTTCCGTTACTGCAGAGCAGCCAACAGCTCTTTGGACTGTCAGCATGCCCAAGCACCACACACAGTACAACACTGAATCAGACTGTGAATGGTAGCCTGGTTACAACTCAAAACACAGCCTAAACAAGGAGGCTTTACTCTATTAGGTCGGATTGAATAGAAAATAATGTCCAATAAATGGAATGGCCGTAAATTATGTTCACGTTTTATTTAAGCTTGGATTTAATGTATAGTGCTGTATAAATCACATTGATGGGGAAGATGACCAGCTGGCTTTTCTTGAACTTAACCCTATAAATCAGGTCTTAGTGTGTTTACATGGAAAGGCCGTGGCTCTACCGATATCATTGACTTAAACAGCCCCAGTGTGTGTCTATAAGTCAAACAGATACGTTCACTGCTGTTGTCTTCAGTCTGAGGTACAGATGCAAATCACCAATCATTACATTCTCGTCCTCCGGGCAGTGCGCCTTGTGACATTAGTCGCTTCAAACTGATATACCTCTTGAGCCAACTCTTGCTCATCAGCACCAAACTGATTGGAATCCCCTCCTCCACTTGGAGACATGCAACAGTAACTTCCCTGGTAAGAAACTCTCTTCCCGGTTATAGGTGGTCCTAACTCGTTTAAATTGAACATCCGCCAGGCTTATAGAAGAGCCTACAAGCCAAGGCACATGAGGCCTTTAATCATAAGGTTACTGAATAGATTCTTCTCAGTCTGTCCAAGTCTTATAAACAGACAGCACAGCGCCCCCTCTTCCCCATCCTCCATTACTACATCTAACAGTACTGAGCAGGTCTCCTCTCCTCTTAACTTGAAGAACTGACAGGCAGGGACAAAGATGAGGACTGTTCTGGTCAAGATGACTCACCTCATCCTGCTCTGGCTCTGAGCCATTAGGAAAGGAGCATCAGCAATAGCTCAGTTACCACTGGCCTCTCTAAGTCATCTGAAACAAAGGCCTTGTTTTTGCTCTCCTCATCTGGTTGAGATGTGCTGCTGGCTCTCTCTGCCTGCTTACTGCTTCTGGTTCTCATTTCACCCTATGTCTACGTTCCAGAGACTGTCAAGGTGAATCTTGTCTCTCCGCGGCCTGAACCATGTGGTGGCTGGGCATGTGGTGTGCACAGTGGTCAGCCCAGCAGCATGTTGCATTCCCTCACACCACCCTGGTGCACACAGAGATCAGAGGGCGCACTTGTTGCCATGGGGACCTCACGTTTGGACAAACAAAGCAGGCTCCTGTCCGTCGCTGGTGCTTCTTGACTTTTTGACCCTGTGACCCCTGGTTTGCTGTTTTAACCTCACCTCGGCTACAAAGCCCGCGTCTACTTCCTTCCCGGCGACGCAAAGAGCAATCAAGGTAAACAGGACAGAGTTAAGAGGACATTCTTCACTCAGCAGTCATTCATTCATTTTCAAATCAAATCCAATTGTATTAGTCACATGTGCCGAATACAACAGGTGTAGACCTGACAGTGAAATGCTTACTTACGAGCCCCTAACCAACAGTGCAGTTTAAAAAAAAATATGGATAAGAATAAGAGATAAAAGTAACAAGTGATTAAAGAGCAGCAGTAAAAAATAACAATATATTCAGGGGGGTGCCGGTACAGAGTCAATGTGCTGGGGCACAGGTTAGTTGAGGTAGTATGTACATGTAGGTAGAGTTAATTACAGTGACTATGCATAGATGACAACAGAGAGTGGCAGTGGTGTGGAGAGGGGAGGGGGGCAATGTGAATAGTCTGGGTAGCCACTTGACTAGATGTTCAGGAGTCTTATGGCTTGTGGGTAGAAGCTGTTTAGAAGACTCTTGGACCTGGTAGCAGAGAGAGCAGTGTATGACATGGGTGGCTGGAGTTTGACACATTTTCAGGGCCTTCCTCTGACACCGCCTGGTATAGAGGTCTTCACCACTGAAGGGCCCCTGTGTTGAGGATCAGCGTGGCGGATGTGTTGTTACCTACCCTTACCACCTGGGGGCGGCCCGTCAGGAAGTCCAGGATCCAGTTGCAGAGGGAGGTGTTTAGTCTCAGGGTCCTTAGCTTATTGATGATATTTGAGGGCACTATGGTGTTGAACGCTGAGCTGTAGTCAATGAACAGCATTCTCACATAGGTGTTCCTTTTGTCCAGGTGGGAAGGGGCAGTGTGGAGTGCATTAGAGACTGTGGATCTGTTGGGGCGGTATGCAAATTGGAGTGGGTGTAGGGTTTCTGGGATGATGGTGTTGATGTGAGCCATGACCAGCACTTCATGGCTACAGATGTGAGTGCTACGGGTCAGTAGTCATTTAGGCAGGTTACTCTAGTGTTCTTGGGCACAGGCACTATGGTGGTCTGCTTAAAACATGTTGGTATTACAGACTCAGACAGGGAGAGGTTGAAAATGTCAGTGAAGACACTTGCTAGTTGGTCAGCGCATGCTCGCAGTACACGTCCTGGTAATCCGTCTGGCCCCGCGGCCTTGCGAATTTTGACCCATCTAAAAGTCTCACTCACATCGGCTGCGGAGAGCGTGATCACATGCTTGTTTCAACTTGTTTCCCTCCTTCGGTCAAGTCAATACGATGGTGATGTCATTGTAAAGTGCCACGATGATTATGACAGTGATGATGAAATACAGTATTTTCACAACAGTGACTGAGGATGAAGAGTTTTAGTACAAAGTGTATGTGCTGTTATCCAGCTCACAGAAATTCATAGCCCACAGCCATAACAGAGGTTTTACAGCCTTGTGCTACCACAGAAGGTGCTGACCACACTGTAGAACCTGACAAGTTCTCGTTCTGCTCCCACTAACACCTCTGCTCTCCTAAATCCAATCCCTCTCGCTCTCTCCCCCTTTCACTCTCTGAGACGTTGGTCTGAGTCCAACTATTGATGGTCAGAGTGGAAAGTAGAGCATCCTTTATCCTCAGTTTGTACCCTGCTGTCCCCTAGGACGAGAGACAATCAACTCAAGCTGATGGTTATCAATGTACTTATCTGTCTGTTTCAAACAACCCTGTGACTGACTAATCCCTCCTGGTTGTACACATGATGCTGCAAAAGGTAAATAATCAAAGCCACAGAGAAAGAGTGATCCGAGTAATGAAAATGGCCCTGCGATAAGATTATAATCAACTCAGCAAAGTGGACTCAGGCCTTGGAAAAGTGGGTTTACTCCTAATAGAATAATGTAGTTGCTTGTTGCCGTAATAGCTGTCCACTTAAATTGTAGTTACTTCTCACAGCAATTGAAAAAATAGTTTCCACACCCGAGCAACAACTGGAATCATGTGTCTGGGATCTGAGAAGAGAGGGAGCTGACGAGAGAGAGAGCCTGTGAAATACGCTGAGAGGTGAAAGGGATTTGTTGCTTTGTCAAGCTGGGCTGTTTCAAACTAGTGTGCCAACGAAGTAAATATTATCGTTAATTCTAGCACGATTACTATAATTTTGCTCTTGGCAGGCGCCCTTGTCCGGGAAGATGTGCAAGTCGATCGTGAGGCTCAGTAGGTCAATGGTGCACATTGTGAAACAGCTAAGCTGACGCATTGCAGATGACGTTGGAGGACATTGAGCATGTCGGACGTTCTGATCGATCATTATGATTATCATGCGAGTATCTTTTTTTGATAGTGGTTTATTCTATACCGTAGCTTAGCATTTGTACCACCCATACTTTCCATAATAAAGTCAAATCCTGTTAAAGCCTGTTAACACTCAAACGCCAGGCTCGTTCCTCCATCACCGCAGTGTACTCCCAGAAGAGGTATGGAGGAAGGGAGAGTGGACATCTGCCGTGGTTGTGAAGGGGGGCAGGTTGGAGAGACAAAGAGAGAGGGAGAATAATATGGATATGGAAATGTAACAGGAGAGCGGTATAGACAAAGATACTGATGACTAACCCAAGATAATTCATCAGCGTTGTTTACAATGGTAGCAAATCAGCACAGTGTGCAGAACAAGCACGGAGGTGAGCAGGGCTAAGCACAAGTTAGCAAGATCCTATTGGTTCGTTTTAGCATGTGTTTGCGTATATTTCCGTTAGGGAACACCTACTCTGAGAAGTGCAGTGTGCAATAACTCTGAGGTGATAAACGTTTATTAATATCGTTTACTTAAGTCATAAATGTGATTCGTTTTTTTGGGGGGCTCCAAAAGCACGTGCAGTGGGGGATCAGAATTCACCCTTGCAATGAGAAGATTAGCAGGATGTCGGTCCAGTTTCATCCCGCCACTGGACTTCCTCTCATCACCATATTTGGTGGTGAGTGGAAGTTCCAACCGGGTGCTTCAGATTTATACCCCCAGTAAACTATCTGGGTTTACCCTTTTATCTGTGGTATATATATATATATATAATATGGGAGAGGAAGGGAGAGGGAGGGAGTGGTAGAGAGGACAGGTCTGCAGCTGTGCTCGGAGCAGGGCTCTATAAAGACAACACGTTGTGATTAGATTACAGTACGTGCATTTGGAGGTTAAGCAAAGAGGCGTAACGGCTGCCTGAGGGGGCGTATCTCCCTCCGTACCAGAGGTGACCCTGCTAATGCCTGATTCCACGCCACTAATCTGTCCGGCTGCTTTCATTCTGCTCCCAGGTCAACCAGCTAATGTTTAAACTCCACACGGCTAGCATGGAGGTGAATGGGACGTCAGACCTGGGGTTACTCTGAGTCCCGAACCCAAATGACTAATGCTCTGACTACAAACTCTGGTGCCGGCTTGCTGATGCTAACATCCTCCACCAGCTCAGCTTAGCCCGAGGGGAAAGAGAAAGAATGTGTGTAGAGGATATGTGAAGTAGCTCATAGACTTTCCATTCCTCAGGACTGTAGGTTCAAACCCGGCTTAGACGTCATGTCTTTGACCTGTAGGAAGGATATTTGGTTAAAAGGATTCCATGAAAACCCTGCTTCTGTTGAACTAGGTGGAGTAGTAAACTCCTAGGCCAAAGAATATGATAAGAGTCTGGTTTATCCTTAATACAATGGGAAAAAATATTAAAGTGTTAATATAATATACGGTAGTGAAGAATTTACTGTCATTTGATATTTTCCCTCAAAAGCTTCAACTTTTCACACACAAACACACACATCCAAACACACACACACACACACACACACACACACACACACACACACACACACACACACACACACACACACACACACACACACACACACACACACACACACACACATTTGTTTTACTATCCTTGTGGTGACCAAACGTTTGATTCCCATTCAAAATCCTATTTTCCCTAGCCCTTAACCCCTAACCTTAACCCCAAACCCATAACCCTGATCCTAACCCTAATTTTAATTCTAACCCTAACCTTAACCCCAAACCCATAACCCTGATCCTAACCCTAATTCTAACCCTAACCTTAACACCAAACCCATAACCCTGACCCTAATTCTAACCCTAACCTTAACCCCAAACCCATAACCCTGATCCTAACCCTAATTCTAACCCTAACCTTAACCCCAAACTCATAACCCTGACCCTAACCCTAATTCTAACCCTAACCTTAACCCCAAACCCAAAACCCTGACCCTAACCCTAATTCTAACCCTAACCTTAACCATAACCCCAAACCCAAAACCCTGACCCTAACTCTAACTCGAACCTTAACCCCAAACCCATAACCCTGATCCTAACCCTAATTCTAACCCTAACCTTAACGCCAAACCCATAACCCCAATCCTAACCCTAATTCTAACCCGAACCTTAACCCCAAACCCTGACCCTAACCCTAATTCTAACCCTAACCTTAACCTTAACCCCAAACCCATAACCCTGATCCTAACCCTAATTCTAACCCTAACCTTAACAGCAAACCCTGACCCTAATCCTAATTCTAACCCTAACCTTAACCCCGAACCCATAACCCTGATCCATAACCCTGATCCTAACCCTAATTCTAACCCTAACCTTAACCTTAACCCCAAACCCATAACCCTGATCCTAACCCCAATTCTAACCCTAACCTTAACCCCAAACCCATAACCCTAATTCTAACCCTAACCTTAACCCCAAAACCCTAATTCTAACCCTAACCTTAGCCTTAACCCCAAACCCATAACCCTGACCCTAACCCTAATTCTAACCCTAACCTTAACCCCAAACCCATAACCCTGACCCTAACCCTAACCCTAACTCAATCTCTAACCCTAACCGTAACCTCAACCCCAAACCCATAACCCTGACCCTAACCCTAATTCTAACCCTAACCTTAACCCCAAACTCATAGCCCTAACCCTAACCCTAATTCTAACCCTAACCTTAACACCAAACCCATAACCCTGACCCTAACCCTAATTCTAACCCTAACCTTAACCCCAACCCATAACCCTGATCCTAACCCTAATTCTAACCCTAACCTTAACCCCTAACCCATAACCCTGATCCTAACCCTAATTCTAACCCTTAACTTAACCCCTAAACCTCAAATAGTATTTTTCCTTGTGGGGACCTGGCAAAATGTCCACACATGTCCAAATGTTCTGGTCCCCACAAGGATAGTAAAACCAAACACACACACACATCCTCTCATCTTCACCCTCCCAGTCATCATGTCCCCTCCCGCATCAACAGCACCATCTGTTGAAGTCAACTGAGGTTTCTCTGCTCCTCTTTTGTGGTCTTTCTAACCCCTGTCATTTCAACGTGACTGCCAAGTTTACCAATGACTCTCATCAGGCGTTGAGGTTCGCTTCATGATGTAATGCTTAGATTGCTGCTTTCAACGGTCACTACCTGATGGTAATGTTATGTGGGACCGTAGGAGGTGCACACTCCAGCCTGTGACAAATAACACCTCAGTCTCTCTCTGCCCTCTCTCTCTCTCTCTGCTCTCTCTCTCTCTCTCTCTCTCTCTCTCTCTCTCTCTCTCTCTCTCTCTCTCTCTCTCTCTCCGCTCTCTAGTTTCACTGAAACCTGACCTCCAGATGTCCACTTGACCAATGCCGCCCAGTGCGTGTGTGCGTGCGTGCATCGTTGTTCGCCTGGTGTGCGTGTGTGGTGCTCTGCGCTCAGCTCGCAGTCCTGCTGGGCCCCGGCTCTTAGAGACTGCAATTACAGCCATTTAAAGCTCAAGACATTATCAAACGCTGCTCTACTTTACAGCTTTAGAAACACTCTATAATGTCTATCCACCTGTGGCTGGGCCCTGCAGTGCGGAGGGACCTGCAAACCAGGACCCTGACCCTGACCACTTCTCCCACAAGGGTCAGTCAACCTGGCTGATGTTGACCTGTGCCCCCCCATCCACATTCCAGACGGAGAGGAGTCTGTGTTCTCGTGGCGGACAGGGGTCAGTTGATTCTACGGCCCAGCCTGTAGGTCTCAGGCAGAGGGAGATGGAGATGGAGAGAAGGAGGGAGAGAGGGATGGAGAGGGAGGAAGATAGAGTGTCCGTCTGGGTCAGGGGCTGGACGTGGCCCCTCTCAGCCTTATTTTCTGAACAGATTGTCCTTTTTTTATGTCATGGCCTCCTCTGTCCATCATGCCTCCTATAGGGCAGTAGGACTATGCGTAACCTCAATACCTGCCCTCTAATTTCGCAATTGAGAACATGGTCCATATGAGATTTTAATTATAAGGTTATTCCAAGGTTGTTTTAGCATCATCTGTCTATTTATAACTAACAGCTTTCACTCTCTTTTAGACCTCAGCTAATACTTTTAAACCAACAACCTCAGGATTTAACTTGCCCAACTCCCCCAGCTGCCTTAGTTCCATGATCCATCCCCCCTATGTCCTGACCCCGATCTCCTGGCTGGTGTACCCAGGGCTCGGGGCCCCTGTGGCGGGGTGAATTTCCGGACGGAGGGCCCCAGCTGGTAGTGGTTTCCAGGAGAGAGCCCTGCTAACCCCTGCTGCTGGAGCTTTAGGAGGCTCAGTTCCTTAATGAGCCTGAGAGAAGAGACCAGGCCACCTCTCTCTCGCTCTCTCTCATTCTCTCTCTGTCGCTCTCTCTTTATTTCTCTCTCTCTGTCTCTCTCTGTCTCTCTCTGTCTCGCTGTCTATCTCTCACACATTCAATTCCATTCAAAGGGGCTTTATTGGCATGGGAAACATTTCACTGAGGAAATGTTGGAGTCTGCTGTTGGTGATACTGCAGGGGATTGCTGTTGACCCAGATTCCAAGGTAATTATTAGGGTCAAATTTGTCTTCACTTTTGTAGATAGGGGTGATCAGTCCTTGGTTCCAGATATTGGGGAAGATGCCTCTCTCTCTCTGTCTCTCTCTGTTTCTCTCTGTCAATTAAATTAAATTCAAAGGGCATATGTTTACATTGCCAAAGCAAGTGAAATAGATAACAAACAAAAGTAAAATAAACAAAAAATGAACAGTAAAACATTCCACTCACAAAAGTTCCAAAGGAATAGAGACATTTCTGCCTCTGAACAAGGCAGTTAACCCACTGTTCCTAGGCCGTCATTGTAAATACGAATTTGTTCATAACTGACTTGCCTAGTTAAATAAGAAAATAAAAAATCATTCAAATGTCATATTATGACTGCATACAGTGTTGTAACTATGTGCAAATAGCTCAAATCCAAAAGGGGAAATAAATAAACATATCTCTGTCTCTCTCTCCGTCTCTCTCTCTCGCTCTCTTTCTCATACCTAGGAGCTATAAGACCCTCTGTAATGCCATGGGTACTGATCCAGAGCCCACACTTTGTGATTTACGCATCAGAGAAACTTACCAGGTGGAGCTATCAGAGAGTATGAGGATAAGGGTGATTAGGCAAATGCAAGAGTTATGACTGGAATGTGTACTAGCTACTGGCTTAGGGTGATTGTGGTGTAAGAGAAGGGGGTCAATATGTCGAAAAATCAGGGGTTCAAGTGAGTATATCAGAGCACAGATTATAGAGGGAGGGATATATTTGTATTAGATGGGGAAGGGTGGGGGTAATAAAGGGCAACATGGAGCTTGTTGGCTGATTATTCTAGGGGGGTAGGGGGGAAGGAGGCGATTGGGGGGGGGGTGCACAGTAGAGATCAAGCAGACCGGAGACACCGGCTCCGTCAACACCAGGCCACATCTGGCTAACCCCACACACACACACACACACACACACACACACACACACACACACACACACACACACACACACACACACACACACACACACACACACACACACACACACACACACACACACACACACACACACACACACACACACACACACACACACACGTACACCTCCAACCCTCCACCAGACAGATGTGAAGCCTGCCTTGCAGAGGCCCCAGGTCCAGCCCTCTCCTCCCACTATGAGGGCTGGTTGGATCTGTAGGGCTGTATCGTTAGTGTATGTTTTATGGGCAGCATACAATAATGACATTTTACATACTTTATTGTCAACATACAAATACACAAACACAACACAATATATTACATTCAGCATGTTAAACTGGAAGGTTAGTACACAAGTCACATATCTGTGACTCGTTTCAGGAAACTAGGCATATGTCGCATGTTACTACTTCACAGGAGAGGCAGAAATGCCTTCTGGAACATGTGAACTTTCATGTGCCTTAGTAACAAACTTGTATGCCATCTGTAAATATGAATAGCATTGCTAAATTACGAGCCTAGTTGGTTTAGCCACAGAAAAATACAAGAACCTTCCTGCTAGCCATGATTGGCTGATATAATGGATGTGCTGGACATGCAGAGGACCGAGTTTTTGAAATCAGGGGAATTCCCGGTGGAATTAGAGTAAGATAGCTAAGGAGATTCTGGCTTTTGATTGCAAATATGCAGAGGGAGTCAAAAAGAGAACACACAGAAGGCTGTTGTATTAAACACCTGTCTCCAGATTACATCTTCAACCTAAGGGCAACCATGGCATCCGTGACAGAGAGAGGGAAGCGTCCATTCATCTATATGGGTAAGATAGTCTAGCTTGCTACATTTTCAGATATAATACGTTTTCATTTTGTCAGAAAGTTGTTTTAATTTCAAGTTAAAGCGTACTGTTAGCTAGCTAGCTAGCTATCGTTAGCTGGCTGGCTCACTAGCTAACATTACATGTATTATCTGTGTAGTAATATTATTCATATCTCACATCCATTTGCATTGCTAGTTATAGCCTAATGTTAGCTAGCTAGCTAACATGGAACCTGGTTTGTTAGCTACCTGCAGATTCATGTAGGGTAGTAACGTTATGAGTTGCGATTATGGTTCATTGTTTAGCTAGCGAGCTACATGTCTACATAAAATACTCCACTATGCAAGTAACCATTTCACTACACCTTCTGTATCCTGTGAATGTTACAAAAAAACATTGATTTTATTTTATTTGATATATTATGTGTTTACCAGAGACATTAATGTGAAGTACATGAAATGCACCAAAATCAAATTAGGATAACGTTAGGCCAACAAGACCGTGTCAAAGTTATAAAATTGTCCAGTAGAATGCCCAGATTTATTCCGGCACACTCACAACGATAAGCTATTTTCTGTAATTGTCTCGCCATTAACTTGTAACTTAATGATCTTGTAGTGAGTTTATTTTCCTGTAATAATGAAGACAAGTGGACTAAAGTGAAGATGCTGTCAGCTACTGTACTGTATATGATATGCTCATTATTTGAACTGTCATCTCCCGTCTGGATTACTGCAACTCGCTGTTGGCTGGGCTCCCTGCCTGTGCCATTAAACCCCTACAACTCATCCAGAACGCCGCAGCCCGTCTGGTGTTCAACCTTCCCAAGTTCTCTCATGTCACCCCACTCCTCCGCTCTCTCCACTGGCTTCCAGTTGAAGCTCGCATCCGCTACAAGACCATGGTGCTTGCCTACGGAGCTGTGAGGGGAACGGCACCTCAGTACCTCCAGGCTCTGATCAGGCCCTACACCCAAACAAGGGCACTGCGTTCATCCACCTCTGGCCTGCTCGCCTCCCTACCACTGAGGAAGTACAGTTCCCGCTCAGCCCAGTCAAAACTGTTCGCTGCTCTGGCTCCCCAATGGTGGAACAAACTCCCTCACGACGCCAGGACAGCGGAGTCAATCACCACCTTCCGGAGACACCTGAAACCCCACCTCTTTAAGGAATACCTAGGATAGGATAAAGTAATCCTTCTCACCCCCCTTAAAAGATTTAGATGCACTATTGTAAAGTGGCTGTTCCACTGGATGTCATAAGGTGAATGCACAAATTTGTAAGTCGCTCTGGATAAGAGCATCTGCTAAATGACTTAAATGTAAATGTAAATGTAACTGGCTTGCCAGCTAACTTAACATTAGCTAGCTAACAAGCTTGTAACGAACCAAAACATTGCTAGAAAGTTGCTTTCAGTTGTCTAGTTTGCTAGATGGACATATACTGAATTTATTTTTAAACAGGTGGGTTTATTGGTGTTAAAATACACTAGTTATGCTATTTTGGACTACCAGGCTACTGATGTCATGCAGCCTGTAGTTTTTGTAGTTATTCTTTTTCATAACGACAACGACAAGTTTTATGTCTGAGAATGTTCATGATTTCACTGCGACAGTATAAACCCGCCTTTAGTCTTGAGTCTTTGGTTGTTTAGTACATGGCCTCACGTGAATCCTGTTGATCCTTCCTACCCCCTACTTTTTCGAACATTCTGTTAAAAATCGCGCAACATTTCAGCGCCCTGCTACTCATGCCAGGAATATAGTATATGTATATGATTAGTATGTGTGGATAGAAAACACTCAGACGTTTCTAAAACTGGTTAAATCACGGCTGTGACTATAACAGAACGTGCGTTTCATCGAAAAGCGCAGGAAAATCTGATCACTGAAAACTGGAAAATATATCAATGCGCCACTTGAATGTATTGTTGAATAGAAACCATATTACCTGGAGCCGAGGTTGCAATACCTACAGCTTCCACACGATGTCAACAGTCTTGTCATTTGCCTAGGATTTGTTTCTTGGTCAAACGGACAAGAGACAGCCCATTTCTTCCAGTCTCCGACCGGATATTTTGGTTGAGATTTACCCGGACATTATTTCAAGACGTACAGCTATAGAATATACATCGCCTCGTGATCAATCTGATCGATTATTAACGTTAACTAATACCTAAAGTTGCATTACAAAAGTATTTTGAAGTGTTTTGTGAAAGTTTATCGTCAACTTTTTTAATTTAAAAAAATTACGTTGCGTTATAAAACGCTGTTTTTTTCCTTGATCACACAGTCTTCATAGATCGATATCTAGGCTATATATGGACCGATTTAATCGAAGAAAAGACCCAATATTGATGTCTATGGGACATCTAGGAGTGCAAACAAAGAAGATGTTCAAAGGTAATGAATGTTTTATATTTTATTTCTGCATTTTGTGTAGCGCCGACTATGCTAATTATTTTGTTTACGTCCCCTGCAGGTCTTTAGGAATTGCATGCTCTCAGATAATAGCTTCTCATGCTAAAAATCTGACTTGTTGGCTGGATTCATAACGAGTGTAGCTTTAATTCAGTACCCTGCATGTGTATTTTAATGAACGTTTGAGTTTTAACGAGTGCTATTAGCATTTAGCGTAGCGCGTTTGCATTTCCAGATGTCTAGATGGGACGCCTGCGTGTCGGGTGGAGGTAAGAGGTTAAAGAGACAGGTGGGGCTAAGGCGTTAGAGGGTGTGAACGATGCTGAATGGGTGTAGACAAAGAAGGGTTCTCCAGTAGGTTTAACGAAACGTTCAAGGGCCATTTTATCAAAAGTGAGATTACAAATTTACCAACTTTCAAAGCAGAATTACTTTCCCATTGTTCCTCAACTGTAGTGTACGATATACCATTTCATAGCTCTGAGTCTGTACTTTTACACAACGTAAAAAACACCATTTAAAATTTTGCGACATAAATTTTGCTACATAAGACCGAAACAAACCGGCCGGTCACATTTACATGTTCGCCTATTCAAAGCCTCTGCGGCCTACCGTCTGACTATGCATCGGGCCTGCATCTGTCCTACTGTTCAACAGCCTGATGACTAATGGAATGAAGCTTGTCTTGCTCCTATTCTTGCTGGACGGTGGGACCTTTAATCTCCTGTGCCTGAGTGTATGTTCTTTCATTTGTTTAAAAGACAGACAAATCCAGGAGGGAGGTGGCGGGAGAGAAAGAAAACAGGACAGACAGGAGTGAGGGAAGGAGGGAGTAGGGAGAGGAAAGAGAGAGAGGGGGGAGAGAACCACCTCTACGAGGCAGTAAAAACTCCTTCCTCACTGCTATGAACTTGTAATTAAAGCCAAATGAGATTTTTGTTGCTGCCTTTTAGTTTTTTTTATTTCTAGCCACAAACAGCAAGGGGGTCTCCCTCTACTGCACCGTAAACACCACCTCTGCTCGCTCCCCGCTTCTCCTTTCAAGCTCTAAACCAGCGACATCACCAGTTTGATTCTTCAAACAAACGGTTTAACGCAAGAACTTTCTGTCCCAAATCCCTATAGAAGTCCACAGTGGTTTTGTGTTTAAAATTCCATACCATATTAGATTTCACGCTTGGGTTAAACGGTATCCTATGGAATTCTCTGTGTTCACACTGACTGCCACTGGGTTTGAGCTAGGCGGTAATGTGCTTAGGGTGGTACATCAGGCAGAGATGTTCTGCCTGGTAGAGATCTTGTTAAATGGTGGTCTTTCTCTGGACTGGAGGTTTAAATAGTCTGGAGGCAGGGCCACTGATGACTCACACATGCTGATAACACACACACATAACCACACACACACACACACACACACACACACACACACACACACACACACACACACACACACACACACACACACACACACACACACACACACACACACACACACTCATACCTCCCCTTCAAAGCAGTACTTTTTAGCAGCTTGGGATTTACAGTGCAGGATTTAAGGAGTACAGATCAGTGCTGTCCCCAGTTATGATTATTCTCAAGCCTGCCCAATTACAGTTCAGCTGCAGAGCTCCCCCATTACGACAATTGGAGGTGTGGTTATACAGTATAGCCCCTAAGTTGTACCTCATTTTGGCTCCTTTAGAGGTATGGTAACACACCACAGACAGTCTGTGCTCCATTACAGCTCTACTGGAGGTGTGGTTACATAGAGTACATGGATGAGCTGCACCCCATTAAGTCAGAATTTTCAAGGATGTGGGCTCCAGAAGCACTGGAATTAACTCAAATCCATAGCAGCTTTACTCCTATGGCTCATCAGTAACTTCACTGTGACGCAGACAACGTAACTTTCGGGCAGTTCTGTCAAAGAGGACTGAGGGTGAACAGAGCTCCCCTCCTGATGTACCGCTTGGTCACCACTGTTCACTGGTTATTTTCCTGACTCCTTTCTCCCCATTTCCCTGTAGTACTCAGAGTATGTGATTATTTTTCTCCTCAGCTCTGTAGAGCACAGCATACTGCTTGTAAAGACCCGAGTACGGCTGCCAGCGAGCATTTGGAGCTGTGGGTTTTTCACTGTGGTGTGTCCTGGCTGGGTGAGGTGAGGCAGGGCGTATGTGTGAACGGTCTGGATGGAGGAGAGGGGTGAGAAAGGTGAGAGAGAGCGGGGGAGGGGAGGGGGAGAGAGAGAGGGGGAGAGTGAGAGAAACAGAAAGAGAGACTCACAGTTAAAGAGAGAGAGAGGGAGAGAGCGAGACAGAGAGAGGTGTAGCACAGCGAGGCAGTGTGATCTGGCCTCTATAAACACTCTGGCCCAGGTCAGCCCAGTCAGTCCAGGCTGTTTCCGCCTCTCCCTCTGCCAGGACACGTAATAACTCCTCCAACATCAACCGGCGTGAGCGCAACACTCCCTCAAAAGTTTATTTGAGCATTTGAGTTGCACACAACCGACACCAAGGGTGAGAGGGGTACAGAGAAGGGGTAACTGGTGTTTATTTGGAAGACGTTGGTTTTAGGGATGGGATTGGAATATTACAGCTCATGGGGCCGTATTTTTAGTTGCATTCGTGATGTGAATTGTGATATGTGGCTGTTTAAGTGGTGGGTTGGGTCAAAGACACATGCACAGACACAAACAGACACACACACACACAAACAGACACACACACACACAGGTTAGCTACTCATCGGACTGTGTGTGGGCTCAGCAGTGTTATTGGTCTGCAGGAGCATATACCCTGTGTCAGGACTTGTTCCTCCCAGCCTCCCTATCCTCAGTAGATGTAATGCTCCCACAGTTCAGCTGACAGGCCTGGCTCTATGATTTACACACTGCAGAATAGTAAAAACAATCGTATTAAAAACGTAGAATGTTCGCTGAAGAAGAGGGGGAGCAAAGAAGGAGAAAAAAATACACATTTATGGGATAATTAGGCTCATAGCCCCCCCCACCCAGCCCATATATGCTGTCTCTGTCCCACCACCCCTCTCAGTACCCTTCTCCACGGTTTTGTATCTTACTGCATCTAAAGTTAGCACAGCGTACACAGTTCAACTCAGAGAGTCTGTTCGCTCTGATATTTTGCTTTCACATGATCCCATTCACAAAGTCAGATGAAAAATAATAACATTAACAAAATCAGATACACGTGAGCTCCTCCCCACATGTACGCGCTAGTACTTTCTCTGCATTTACTGTTATAATTTACTAGTTAGGTCCTGAGCCTTTCCTACAATATGTTTGTGTTTATGGATATGACACTGTGATATTGAAGGGCTTAAAGGGGGTCATTATTAAGAAATGCAGCGACCATGACTGAAGCCAAACGAGCTGTTCACTCTGCCAAAACAGTACACAGTTACAGTCACTAACCCTTGAAACAGTCTAACCAGGTCTTGTGTCTTGAAGTCGCCCGGGCTAGCTCGTCAACTTCTTTCGCCAATTAGCTTCAGCCGGCTGGAGTGCAACCGTAGCAAAATGAGTTTGACATTGGATATGTCCGGGGCTAGTTAGGAACCATAAGTAAGTTACAAAAAGTACATGGGTCAATATTTTCAGGTTTTAAATCTTTTACTTGTCTTGTTAAATGCTTTCAACATTAATATATGAATTTCTTCAATTTATAGTTGGTTTTCCGGTTTTTAATGTGGCACTTTTCACCTCATTTAACACCTGATTTACTTAACAAAAGGCACATCTCAATAGGTGGTCCAGGTAAGTCATGACATGGCACAAGTAAGGAGGTGGGCCTTTCCTCTTTTGTTCATCAAGCAAGCAGATCCCATTCAGACCAACTTCTTGAATGCCTGACTCTTTGACATTTGCAGTTGTGTCTAAAAAAAAAAACACTTTTTTGCAAAAGAAAAATATAATAAAAAAATATTGCGTGTATTTTACTGTATTTATACTGCTTTTCAACAGTAAAGGTTCAACAATCACTGGAGGGCATTTTTAAGTCATTGACATTTAAAAATATTGTCCCATATGTTGAAACAACGTCAGATCATCAACCTTACACCCACTATATGAAAAATAAACTATAGTCTGGGCTGCACCTCCTACAGAAGAGTTCTATCTAACTACAGCTCATCAAAGGTTTTAATCATCCCCAGGTTCGATATTTGTCACTGACTACTACCAATTTGCCATTGTGAGAATGATTATTGAGAGATCTCTTAATAACTTAATATATTCACTGTCGCTATCTAAGTCTTCCCAAAGGGTAGGTTTAAAAGAGCAAATTGAATGTAATAAATTCTACTATATACAGTTGAAGTCGGAAGTTTACATACACTTAGGTTGGAGTCATTAAAACTCGTTTTTCAACCACTCCACAAATTTCTTGTTCACAAACTATAGTTTTGGCAAGTCGGTGAGAACATCTACTTAGTGCATGAGTCATTTTTCCAACAGTTGTTTATAGACAGATTATTTAATTTATAATTTACCATATCACAATTCCAGTGGGTGAGAAGTTTACAGACACTAAGTTGACTGTGCCTTTAACCAGCTTGGAAAATTTCAGAAAATGATGTCATGGCTTTAGAAGCTTCTGATAGGCTAATTGACATCATTTGAGGTGTACCTGTGGATGTATTTCAAGGCCTACCTTCAAAGTCAGTGCCTCTTTGCTTGACATCATGGGAAAATCAAAAGAAATCAGCCAAGACCTCAGAAAAAAAAACTGTAGACCTCCACAAGTCTGGTTCATCCTTGGGAGCAATTTCCAAACGCCTGAAGGTACCACGTTCTTCTGTACAAACGATAGTACGCAAGTATAAACACCATGGGACCACGCAGCCATCATACCGTTCCGGAAGGAGACGCGTTCTGTCTCTTAGAGATTAACGTACTTTGGTGCGAAAAGTGAAAATCAATCCCAGAACAACAGCAAAGGACCCTGTGACAATGCTGGAGGAAACAGGTACAAAAGTATCTATATCCACAGTAAAACGAGTCCTATATCAACATAACTTGAAAGGCCACTCAGCAAGGAAGAAGCCACTGCTCCAAAACCGCCATAAAAATACAGACTATGATTTGCAACTGCAAATGGGGACAAAGATCTTACTTTTTGGAGAAATGTCCTCTGGTCTGATGAAACAAAAATAGAACTGTTTAGCCATAATGACCATTGTTATATTTGGAGGGAAATGGGGGAGGCTTGCAAGTGGCAGCATCATGTTGTGGGGGTGCTTTGCTGCTGGAGGGACTGGTGCACTTCACAAAATAGATGGCATCAAGAGGGAGGAACATTATGTGGATATATTGAGGCAAAATTTCAAGACATCCGTTGGGAAGTTGAAACTCGGTCGCAAATGGGTCTTCCAAATGGAAATGGGTACTTCCAAAGTTCAAGAATGGACAATGACCCACAAGCATAATCTTCCAAAGTTGTGGCAAAATGGCTTGTCAAGGACAACAAAGTCAAGGTACATTTGACCCAAGTTAAACAATTTAAAGGCAATGCTAGCAAATACTAATTGAGTGTATGTGAACTTCTGACCTACTGGGAATGTGATGAAAGAAATAAAAGCTGAAATCAATCAATCATTCTCTCTACTATTATTCTGACATTTCACATTCTTAAAATAAACGAGTCAGACTTTATGGCCAAACGTATCCTATTTACACTTGTAGTCAATTTGACACTAGAATAGATGTTTTCAAAACAAGAAGCTGGTTTTTAGAGGCAGTCGCTCTTTAAGAGTAGCAGGAATTTGCCTTAATAAATATCTCAGTACTTATGAGACCGTTAATGGGAAATCTCACGGAACACTTTGAAATTGAATCACCGCTTCCCGTAAAATCGGCTAAATTATATTACTTGGACTATAAATTTAGTTGTCGTGGAGACGAGGAGAGAGACCCCCTGAATGAGAGTCTCTGTTTATATTTGACACGTATAACTAGACTCCTATTTTCAATAGCCCCGCATAGAGTCGTACTACAATAGGGCACTGTGGAAAAGCTCTGATATAGCTCCAATGTATATTTCACACAGACAAGCGCTGGATCCCAGCAGTATATCACACCAAAATAATGAGCAACGGGACACAGCGCTTGCAGTGGAGTCAACCAAGAGTCAACCAAGAGCCAACCAAGAGTCATCACGTTCCTAACAATAGGGCTAGGAAGGAGGAGGAAAATAGTTCACGCACAGGGCCACACAAACAAATACGCAATAGAATATGTGAAATCAGAGCACACAGACTGTAAACAAGTCAACACAAGTCAAAACAAAAAAGAAAAATCGGATAGCTACCACCGGAGGTTAGGGCAATGTACTGGAGAACAGTCCCCTTGTGAGGATACAGAGGGAAACACTTCAAACAGCAGAGTTCAGGAACGATGGAGATCACGGGAAACTACAGACAATAGAACTACATAACCCAGACCTGGGTAAACAAACACTGAACCACACCAGACCAAAGCAGGTCTGGCTGAAGCCTTGAAGAGTTGAGACAAAGATGGAGAGAGACAATGAATGACTGGGTCAAACGGAGAGACAGTTTCTAGGGCTCTACGCCCAAATGCACACACACACACACACACACACACACACACACACACACACACACACACACACACACACACACACACACACACACACACACACACACACACACACACACACACACACACACACATGCACAGATGAGATGCAGCCAACACAAACATACTCTACCGTCACACTACTGGAGCTGGCGGGGCCCCTCTCCGCTCTCTGCACACAACAAATACGCCAGATCTGCCTGCAAATGGACCACGAGAAGGTGTGTGCTCAAACAGCTCTCCACATTCATGCACCGTGGAAATATCCCTATATGACTCTCTACTTGAACCATATGGTGTGGACCGCATCAATCAATCGCCTTTCCATCCCTCTCTCTCGCTCAGTTCCCCCCCACTCTGAATTTCCTGCTGTGAAACAAATGCTGCTGTAAGCAATTACAATTTCACAGACTGGGAGAGAGAGAGAGAGAGAGAGAGAGAGAGAGAGAGAGAGAGAGAGAGAGAGAGAGAGAGAGAGAGAGAGAGAGAGAGAGAGAGAGAGAGAGAGAGAGAGAGAGAGAGAGAGAGAGAGAGAGAGAGAGAGAGACAGCGAGAGTGAGAGAGTGAGAGACAGCGAGAGAGAGAGACAGCGAGAGAGAGAGAGAGACAAAGAGAGAGACAAAGAGAGAGCGAGACAGCGACATAGAGTGAGAGAGAGAGAGAGAGAGAGACAGCGACATAGAGTGAGACAGATAGAGAGAGAGAGAGAGAGAGAGAGAGAGAGAGAGAGAGAGAGAGAGAGAGAGAGAGAGAGAGAGAGAGAGAGAGCCCTGGAAAGAGGGAAAGTCAGAGAAAGAAAGAGAGAGTGATTATCCAGCACAGCCACATGAAAGAGCAGCGTTCCTTTCCGTCTGATGCACTAGGACTGGATGAGGATTTCTGTCCTATTTGTGTTGTTGGGGAAGAATTAAGATTCCAGAGGAACCAATATCCACCCCACATCCCTCCCAGACTCACTGTGCGCCCCTACTGCCCCGGCTTGGCCTCTCACTGGGACCAGAGCAGGCCCTGACACACACACACACACACACACACACACACACACACACACACACACACACACACACACACACACACACACACACACACACACACACACACACACACACACCACATGCTTTTATCTGTCTCAGCACACTCCAGCCCTGTCACCTACAGACCGTCCTGCTATGAAAGATTATCAGTTGTCCAAACAACTGTACCTGCAGCTAAACTATAACACTCAGCTACTTACATTTGAATGAAACACAAATCAAACAATGGAGACACTGGTATCTATCCGGTGTGTGAGGACACTTTTTTTCATCGGTACAGCATTTGGAGAGACGCCACTGTAGGACATCGAACTATATTTGTGCCGCTTCCAACTGCTCCCAGCCTCAGTCCCAGGCTCCCAGCCTCCCCAGTCTCTAAGCCTCCTGACCCCCTCCACGGTCAGCAGCCCTGTGCGTCCAGATCATTTATGACGTGTCAGTTCAGAGCCAACGCACACATGTGACACACAGGACTCTGATGTCATGTTTTCATTAGGAAAAGACCAGCCCTGCTTCTCATTTGCAGTCACACTCCCCTGAATGGCTCCTGGGTGAGACTTGCTCTGTCATCGACTCTACCCTCCTGATCCAGAGGTGTTCTGGGATGAACTCGTCCTACTGGATGGAGCTCTGTCGGGAAACACCCGTCCCTCTGGTCAGAGATTATACAGGTCTAGAATCGAGTTGTGTTCCATGGTAAATCTTCTTTGTACCATTGTCCTCCCGTTGATACTCCGCTGGGAGTCGGGAAGCGAGTACAGGGAGTGCAAGTGGAATAATAAATAGCACATGGTACAAAACAGGAAAAGCACACACACAAGAAACAGAGTCAATAACGCCTGGGGAAAGAACCAAAGGGAGTGACAGATATAGGGGAGGGAATCAGGAAGGTGATGGAGTCCAGGTGTGTCTCATGAAGCGCAGGTGCACGTAACAATGAGACAACTGGCGACGTGGGGCGCCGGAGAGGGGGAGTGGGAGTGAATTGACATGGGAATTCATTAGCCATATAACAATACATTCAAAGTACATAACTCCATACTGCAGAGAATGTCCTATACTCATTATATCTGTCTTTATTCACCAGATGAGGCGATTAGAGCGAACTGATCAGCAGCCTGTGCTACTCTATTTCTCAGAGTTTGAATCCAGTCTTCATACAGGGTTGATGATGGTTCCTCTCTGGAATGTACCAGAGGCTGGTTAGGACGGTCTGTTGATTGTTTCCCCAATACCACTGTGAGGGCCACACCCAGTGACTGGCCACAGTTTGGGTCCATCATTCTCCTGACTCAGCAACCAGTCTGCCTCTTTTATTGTGGCTGTTGGACTTGGACTGATGGTGTGTGTGTGTCTGAGCAGGAGGAAAGCCTGGGGTTAAGAACAGACTTAAACTGCCACGGAGGTCTTAACCCCTGTGTCAGGAGTTTTACTACTACATCCCTCCTCACTACCACCGCTGAGTGCCCACCCACTGTTTGGCACGTGTGATGGTTGTGGTTAGACAGGGTTGGATTAGCTCAGCCTGGTACTTCGCTACCCTGGCAACTTCTCTTCCCGCATTCACCTCAGTCTCACAGACTCGCTCAATACCAATTCTCCACCTAGAAGCAATCCAAATATCAAACCATGTCTCCAGTTTGCTGGAATTTTCCAACTCAACCCAAGCATAATATCTTATTCTCTCGAACCGTGCTCTTCTTCTTCTATCTCTCAAGCTCATTTCCTTAGTCTCATCTCCTCATTCTTTGTTGTCTATAATACTGTGCCTCTATCTCTGCTCTCATACTTCATATTTTGCTTTTGTCTTTCACTTACTCTACCTTTCTTTCTCTCCCTCATCCCTTCCTCTCTCCCTGCCTCTCCCTCATCCCTTCCTCTCTCCCTGCCACTCCCTCATCCCTTCCTCTCTCCCAGCCTCTCCCTCGTCCCTTCCTTTCTCCCTACCTCTCCCTCATCCCTTCCTCTCCATGCCTCTACCTCATCCCTTCCTCTAGCCCTGCCTCTCCCTCATCCCTTCCTCTCTCCATGCCTCTCCCTCATGCCTTCCTCTCTCCCTGCCTCTACCTCATCCCTTCCTCTCTCCCAGCCTCTCCCCTATCCCTTCCTCTCTCCATGCTTCTCCCTCATCCCTTTCTCTCCCTCATCCCTTCCTCTCTCCCTGCCTCTCCCTCATCCCTTCCTCTCTCCCTGCTTCTCCCTCATCCCTTCCTCTCTCCCTGCCTCTACCTTATCCCTTCCTCTCTCCCAGCCTCTGCCCCATCCCTTCCTCTCTCCATGCTTCTCCCTCATCCCTAATTCTCTCTCCATGCGTCTCCCTCATCCCTCATCCCTTCCTCTCTCCCTGCCTCTCCCTCATCCCTCGACCCTTCCTCTCTCCCTGCCTCACCATCATCCCTTCCTCTCTCCTTGCCTCTCCCTCATCCCTTCCTTTCTTCCTGCCTCCCTCATCCCTTCCTCTCTCCCTGCCTCACCTTCATCCCTTCCTCTCTCCCTGCCTCTCCCTCATCCCTTCCTCTCTCCCTGCCTTTCACTCATCCCTTCCATACTTTCCTTTATCCCTGCCTCTCCCTCATCCTGTCTTCTCTCTTCCTGCCTCTCCCTCATCCCTCGTCCCTTCCTCTCTCCCTGCCTCTCCCTCATCCCTTCCTCTCTCCCTGTTTGACTAATTTATCTTCCCTCTTTCTCTGTCTCTATTTCCTCTCTCTCTCATTCATTCCTCTCTCTCTCTCTCTGCCCGCTCTTGTCCTCTCCCTCTTGTATTTTCCTTGTCAGATGACAGGAGGCTATGACACCTGCTGATGATCTAATCCCGCTCACCGTGGCCAAGACCAAAGGAAACAAAGAGCTGCATGGCTATTTACTCTAGTTTTCACTCTTTATTTAATCTTGAAACCAGAAAGGGCCTCCCTCTTCAAACCCTCTGCTAATCACTTTAATTATGCTTTAATAAACCCCACAGTGTTTTGATTGCTGCTCTCCATTTCGAGGCAGAGGTTTGGCTGATGACTCAGTCGCTGTGGGTCCAAGACAAACGCAAAAAAAGCACACATCTGCTCTGTTAACTGCTTCCTGTCCACAGGTGAGACCACTGACTGACTGCTGGTACCTGGGAACTACGCCATAGGAGGATTGGGTGTGGATGGGCAGAATATGTGTATGTGCCTGTTTGTGTGCATTGAGGGTGTCTCTGTAAAGATAGTAGCCTCATCCAGCTCCTCCTCCAACAAGAGGGCCAGGACGTTCCATAGCTCTCCTCCTCCAACAAGAGGGCCAGGACGTTCCATAGCTCTCCTCCTCCAACAAGAGGGCCAGGACGTTCCATAGCTCTCCTCCTCCAACAAGAGGTCCAGGACGTTCCATAACTCTCCTCCTCCTCCTCCAACAAGAGGTCTAGGACGTTCCATAGCTCTCCTCCTCCAACAAGAGGTCCAGGACGTTCCATAGCTCTCCTCCTCCTCCAAAAAGAGGTCCAGGACGTTCCATAGCTCTCCTCCTCCTCCAAAAAGAGGTCCAGGACGTTCCATAGCTCTCCTCCTCCTCCAAAAAGAGGTCCAGGACGTTCCATAGCTCTCCTCCTCCTCCAACAAGAGGTCTAGGACGTTCCATAACTCTCCTCCTCCTCCAACAAGAGGTCTAGGATGTTCCATAGCTCTCCTCCTCCTCCAACAAGAGGTCCAGGACGTTCCATAACTCTCCTCCTCCTCCAACAAGAGGTCCAGGACGTTCCATAACTCTCCTCCTTCTCCAACAAGAGGTCCAGGACGTTCCATAGCTCTCCTCCTCCTCCAACAAGAGGGCCATTGTGCAGACAGGCCAGGCCAGAACAGGCGGTGTGAACGGCTGAACAGAGGGCTGAGAGGGTAACCCCCCCCCCCGCGCCTTTTATTCCCCCCACATTCTGTCAGTTCAGCAGTTGAGCCTGAATCTGAGCGGTCCAGGGGGAATCCTTGTGTTTGCTTTTCTGGGATCAGTTAAAATCATGCATGTAATAAGGAGAAAATGTATTTTAAGCCTGCCTGTAGGAAACAGTGCCCACCGAGCTGTAGCATTATCCCTTATTAACCCTAAAAGCACTAATATATATTTTAGCTTAAAGTAAACATTTTTTTTAACCAGAAATTGGTAATAATTGCAGAGACACTGTATGTCAAGCAGTAACACGTTTTGTTTTTATTAACCTTTAGTAACACAAGTAAATGGTTTAGATTCCCCAAAATAGCATATATTTTCAAATGTTCACACATTGTTCACACATCATGTTTTGAACAGAAATTTTGATACATTTCACCCATAGCCACTTGTCATGGACATTTGTCTGTTATTGATTCTAAGTTTCTGTGGTACTCAAAGGCTGAGAAATTGTCGATTCAGCTAAACTTACATACCGGTAGGACCTAAGATGGCCACCGATATGGGTGTACTACTAGTATACAAAAGAGAGAATCTTTTTCATTCCTCCATGTCAAAACAGAAATCGTGTCAACTTTTTTTACTGAACAGAAGTTTCAATGTAACTTGCAACAATTTCTATGATTTTACTGAGTTACAGTTCATATAAGGAAATCAGTCAATTGAAATAATTAAGCCCTAATACATGGATTTCACATGCCTGGGTAGGAGAGCAGCCATGCATAGGCCCACCCACTTTGGAGCCAGGCCCAGCTAATCAGAATTAGAATTAGAATTTTCCCCACAAAAGGGCTTTATTACAGACAGAAATACTCCTCAGCATATACAGTTGAAGTCGGAAGTTTACATACTGTCACGCCCTGGCCATAGAGAGGCTTTTATTCTCTATTTTGGTTAGGCCAGCGTGTGACTAGGGTGGGCATTCTAGTCTCTTAATTTCTATGTTTTCTATTTCTTTTTTTTTTTGGCCAAGTGTGGTTCCCAATCAGAGGCAGCTGTCTATCGTTGTCTCTGATTGGGAATCATACTTAGGTAGCCTTTTCCCCACCTGTGTTTTGTGGGTAGTTGTTTTCTGTATAGTTTATTTGCCTTACAGAACTATTCGGGTTTCTTTTCACTTTGTTATTTTGTTCGAGTGTTTTGCTCAATAAATGTCATGAACACTTACCACGCTGCACTTTGGTCCATGCCTTCTGACAAGAGACGTAACACATACACTTGGAGTCATTAAAACTAGTTTTTAAACCACGCGACAAATTTCTTCTTAAACAAACTAAAGTTTTGGCAAGTCAGTTAGGACATCTACTTTGTGCTTGACACAAGTCATTTTTCCAACAATTGTTTACAGACAGATTATTTCACTTATAATTCACTGTATCACAATTCCAGTGGGTCAGAAGTTTACATACTTGTTGACTGTGCCTTTAAACAGCTTGAACAATTCCAGAAAATGATGTCATTGGCGTTAGAAGCTTCTGATAGGCTAATTGACATAATTTGAGTCAATTGAAGGTGTACGTGTGGATGTATTTCAAGGCCTAGCTTCAAATGCTGTGCCTCTTTGCTTGACATCATGGGAAAATCAAAAGAAATTAGACAAGACCTCAGAAAAATAATTGTAGACCTCCAAAAGTCTGGTTCATTCTTGGGAGCAATTTCCAAATGCCTGAAGGTACCACGTTCATCTGTACAACAAATAATATGCAAGTATAAACACCATGGGACCACGCAGCTGTCACACCGCTCAGGAAGGAGACGCATTCTGTCTCCTATAGATGAACGTACTTTGGTGCGAAAAGTGCAAGCAAATCAATCCCAGAACAGCAAAGGACCTTGTGAAGATGCTGGAGGAAACAGGTACATAAGTATCTATAACCACATGTAACCATGTCCTATATCGATGTGACCTGAAAGGCCGCTCAACAAGGAAGAAGCCACTGCTCCAAAACCGCCATAAAAAAGCCAGACTCCGGTTTGCAACTGCAAATGGGGACAAAGGTCCTACTTTTTGGTCTGATGAAACAAAAATAGAACTGTTTGGCCATAATGACCATCGTTATGTTTGGAGGAAAAAAGGGGATGCTTGCAAGCCGAAGAACACCATCCCAACCCGCAAAGCACGGGGGTGGCAGCATCATGTTGTGAGGGTGCTTTGCTGCAGGAGGGACTGGTGCACTTCACAAAATAGATGGCATCATGAGGGAGGAAAATTACGTGGATATATTGAAGCAACATCTCAAGACATCAGTCAGGAAGTTGAAGCTTGGTCGCAAATGTGTCTTCCAAATGGACAATGACCCCAAGCATACTTCCAAATTTGTTGCAAAATGGCTTAAGGACAACAAAGTCAAGGTATTGGAGTGGCCATCACAAAGCCCTGATCTCAATCCTATAGAACATTTGTGGGCAGAACTGAAAAAGTGTGTGCGAGCAAGGAGGCCTACAAACCCGACTCAGTTACACCAGCTCTGTCAGGAGGAAGGGTCCAAATTTCACACAACTTATTGTTGAAAACTTGTGGAAGGCTACCCGAAACGTTTGCTACCAAATACTAATTGAGTGTATGTATATTTCTGACCCACTGGGAATGTGATGAAAGAAATAAAAGCTGAAATAAATCATTCTCTCTACAATTATTCTGACATTTCACATTCTTAAAATAAAGTGGTGATCCTTTATGGGCTATACTCGGCCTTGTCTTAGGATGGTAAGTTGGTGGTTGAAGATGGTGTGGGGGCTGTGCGGGGACTGTGCTTTGGCAAAGTGGGTGGGGTTATATCCTGCCGGGTTATATCCTGCCAGAGTGTCTCCCGACCCCTCCTGTGTCAGCCTCCAGTATTTATGCTGCAGTACTTTTTGTGTCGGGGGGCTAGGGTCAGTCTGTTATATCTACCACACGGAGGGAGCTACAGGCTGTAGTGGAGTTCACTACACACTTCTGTCAATACCTGCTCGGAAGACCCTTCATTGTGCGCACCGACCACAGCAGCCTTCGGTGGCTCATAAGGATGAAGGAACCAGAAGGTCAACTGGTGACATGGCTCGAGAAGCATACATCGTCCAGGACACCAACCACCATGAAAATGCTGACGTCCTCTCCAAGAGGCCCTCCCACCAGACTTGCCCCTGCACTATACAGGACCCTACCCAGAAGAATGACCGTTTCAGGCACCAGGAAGTGCAGTGTGACTTCAGCTCCAACATAGCTGATTACGCTGTGGAAGCTACATCTATGGAGCGCTGTTCAGTGGGGTTAGGGGAAGACCCCTGTCTACAGCCTGTACTCCCTGGAGTTTCTGAAGCTGCCGTCAACGTGGAGTCAGGTCATCGGGAGAGTGAAAGTGACACGTCAGATGTGGAAAAGATTCGCCTCACCGATACAAGTGACACTGTTCTGTTCCATGGATGGACTACTGAGTAATTACATCAAGCTCAGATGGCTGACCCTGATATAGGCCTTGTCAAGAGATGGCTCGAGGAAGGACAGGAATGCCCATCGTAGGGAGATGTGTCACCTTACGGGCCAGCGAGTAAGGCCTATTGGAGCCAGTGTAAGAGAATGTATGTCAAGGACTGCATTCTCTTACTGTGCTTCTACTGTACCGAAGGCGCAGTGTATTACCCACAGATACTCCTACCTCGGGTGTTCCGGACAGACATGAAGCAGATGCATGACGGCCCAATAGGCAGTCACTTTGGTGTAGAACGCACACTTGCCCGGCTGCAGACAAGATACTACTGGTACCGTATGAGAGAGGATGTCACACTATGGTGTCGTACATGTACCAGCTGTGCCGCTAAAGCCAGACCTCCGAGGAAGCCCCAAGCACCTATGGGCACTGTCCGCATGGGAGTACCCATGGAGAGGATCGCCATTGATCTCAATTGCCGCATGAACGAGACAGAACGCTACAATCGCTACATTTTGGAGGTTCAAGACTATTTCACAAAGTGGGTGGGTGCCTACCTTCTGCCAAATGATCAAGCCGTGACCGTGGCTGACGTTCTGACAGCTGAATGGGTGTGTCGCTATGGAGCCCCACAGACACTCCACAGTGGTCAAGGCTCCAACTTCGAGTTTGAAGTCTTCCGAAGAATGCCTGAAATGTTAGGAGTCTAAAAGACTCGCACAACCCCTTTCAGACCGCAATCGGACGGGCAAGTCGAAAGATTTAATGTCTCTCTACAGAAGACCTTAGCCACCACCACAGATCATTGTCATTGGGACTGGGACGTCATGATTCCTTTCGCCGTGATCACCTATAGAGCAACAAAGCACAGCTGAACAGGGTTCACTCCAAACATGATGCTCCTTGGACGAGAAGTAACAGAACCCATCAACCTGAGCATGCCAAGACCCCTCCACAGTATGTGGCACAGCTACGAGATAGATTGGAACTTGCTCACCAGATTGCAAGGGATGCGCTGGGTCAGTCAGTGGAGTGTGCCAAAAAGCATACTTCATACTGGAACAGCTGGACAACTTGATTTACCGGATTCAAAAGAGTCCGAAAACAAAGGTGAAGGTTGTTCATCACGACAAACTCAAGTCGTACAACTCCCTCACGACTCTAGACAACAGCTGGGTGTTCACACATGCCGAAGCGTGGCAATCTGCAGAGGTCTTGTCGCCTTAGTCTGGATGCAGGACTCGACAATTCTGATCTGGATCTACCCAACCTGTTCATGGACGAACAAAACAGTGACAATGGTAGTGAGAAGGAAGCCGATTTTGCTTCTGATACCACTTCTTTTGTGAGTGGGTCTGCGACACCAGATGGAGTTTAGTCTAATGGGGGTAGCATAATGCAACAAGGCCAAACATGGACTGTTACTCACCCTGCTTTGGGTCAAACTCCCACAGCGAGGCCAAAGAGGAACAAAAGACCACCGAACCAGTTAGGTGATTGGCTGTTGATGTTGAACTGAACTGTTACTTACAAACTGTTCTGGGACATTAAAAAAAAGGGCATTTATTTAACGTTGCATTATTGTTGTTAAAAAATATAGAGAGAAAAATAACAAAACACAGAAGGAGGTGGGACTGTAAATTGTGACCGTTTTATATTCCATGCATTGAGACGTGGGCCATTTATGTTTTGGGAACTGTGTTATTTTGTTTGGGAAGAAAGCCAGGTATTTTTGTAAACGGAAAGTAACATTCTTGAAATAGAACAGTGTTAACCTTCTTACTTTATCAGGAGAGATAACTTGGGGTTCCTGCATTCACACTGGAACTACATAATGTACTGCTAGGTACTGGAACCTCTGACCTGCCTTCCTTTTCTCTAGGTATCCTCCTCTTAAACCAACAGCCCTTGTAGGGTGCTACCCATCGCTCCATGTGGTTTTGGGCAATTAGGGGATATGGACTGTATTGACTATTTGCTCTGTCAAGTCGAGTGTGTCCATGTTACTGAAATGAAAACCATTGGATGTTGTGCCTTTGTACGAGTGTTGGAGTGGCGTTAGGCCTAATCACCATCCAGAGTGGGGGTAGTGTTGGTAAAGTAGGGGTATAGCTTTAAAACACTGAAGTGCATTATGGGTAACTTTCGGTTTTGGATGTGACTGTGTGTGACGAGGATGTAGCCGTACTGTGAGCCACTCTCTTTTTGCTCTGTTAGCCCACTATTTTATTTTGTCATTCGGACGACCTCAAATGATGTACAAGTCTTAATAAAAGTTAACTACTTCCGTGGAATTCCAGACTAACTCGTAATTAGCAGCGGATAAGATTCCCAAATGTGGGAATTACCCCAGAGCATCCGTAAATTGCTCTGGCCCTGGAGCTAGCAAGTGAAGGTCCCCCTGAGCCGTCACAACATACTGCCAAATTCTCTTAATCAACGTTGGAGGCAGCTTATGGTAGGGAAATTAACATTAAATTCTCCGGCAACAGCTCTGGTGGACATTCCTGCAATCAGCATGCCAATTGCACGCTCCCTCAAAACTTGAGACATCTGTGGCATTGTGCTGTATGACAAAACTGCACATTTTAGACTGGCCTTTTATTGTCCCCAGCACAAGGTGCACCTGTGTAATGATCATGTTGTTTTAACAGCTTCTTGATATGCCACACCTGTCACTAACAGTGATGTAAACAAATTTGTGGACAACATTTTACAGAAATAAGCTTTTTGTGCTTACGGAACATTTCTGGGATATTTTATTTCAGCTCATGAAACATGGGACCAACAATTTACATGTTCTGTTTATATTTTTGTTCAGTGTAGTTGCTTGACAAAGTCCTACATTTTCAGAAGGATAAATTATAAAAATGTTGACCCCTTGGGGGTCACAATTAACCACTGTTGGCTCTTTTAGTGTTAAACACAGACTGGTGGAAGCGCAGGAGGACAGTGCAGGGCAGAGGGCAATGGAGGGATGAGGTTGTGTGTGTGTGTGTGTGTGTGTGTGTGTGTGTGTGTGTGTGTGTGTGTGTGTGTGTGTGTGTGTGTGTGTGTGTGTGTGTGTGTGTGTGTGTGTGTGTGTGTGTGTGTGTGTGTGTGTGTGTGTGTGTGTGTTTGGCGGGAGGGAGGGAGACCAGCCTTAATGAGACACAGGCACCTATCACCAGTCCTAACCTACTCCTTGTCTCTCTGTCTTTCCTGATATATCTTCTGTCCTCACACTCTCTGTGAATATGCCCAGTCTCTCTGTCTATCTCTCTGTTTCTGTGTGGTTCTGTGCCCTTGTGTTATATCTGCTTGCTATTTATCTCACTGGCCAAAGCCCTAATTTACACTCTTCAGCCACACAAATTTTTCTAGAAGGCGATACTCATTGGATAGACATGTATTTCTCATGGAACAATGTGACCATCATTTGTGGATGGACTGGAGTTCCAACAGGGCCGCCTCCAACGGGTGAGGTGATTATTGAGCTCATATAAGATAACTACCCTGCGGTGTATAATCACCTCTCCTCCACTTTGATTGACAGCTTAATGCTGTTGCCCCTGACGAAGGATTAGGCCAATGGAGCCTTTGTGCTGCTCAGAATGCCTCCACTAATAAAGACACACTGATCTCTGTTCAGTGGCCTCTCTGTGTGACAGGACTTTAATAAGCATGGGACTGATCTGTGATCAGAATCCTCACTCTGACAGGCCTTTAATGAAGAGAGGCAGGTCATAATGACATCGTACTGATGGGGGATGAAAGGTTTATAAGAAGGAAATGATCCGCCTCGTATAGGGCTGATGTAGCTACAACATATAACCCTTTACTGTGTGTGTGTGTGTGTGTGTGTGTGTGTGTGTGTGTGTGTGTGTGTGTGTGTGTGTGTGTGTGTGTGTGTGTGTGTGTGTGTGTGTGTGTGTGTGTGTGTGTGTGTGTGTGTGTGTGTGTGTGTGTGTGTGTGTGTGTGTGTGTGTGTGTGTGTAACTGTGTTTACTCAACACTTCACTCAGGTATAATTTATGAGCTCAGAATATGATTGGTAACAAAAGCGTCATGTTAAATTTAGTATAAAAAACATGCATTGACAACAATGGTCCTTTCAAAGCCAAGGCCTGGTGTATAAGCATGGTGTGCGTGTCTGTCCATGTGCGTGTGTGTGCTTCCATGTGTGTGCGCATGCACGTGTGTGAGTCCCTGCGTGCTTGCCTGTATGCGTGCATCAGTGTATGGGTGTGTGTGATAGGTCCCTCAGGAATGCTGTACCAGTGAGATAAGCGTCCTCTCCCCTGCTACTTATTAGCGTTTATTAGAGACCAGAGGTCAACTTGGGGGCACGTACGCATCATCACACTGTGCCCCTTGTGCGGCAGCTGTCACAAAGAGCTCCTTTCTTCTCTTTATTACTACACTGCCCTTCACATATACGGACCCCACCATACACACACGAACACGAACAGTCGCACAGACACACACACATGCGGGCATGCACACATTCTCCCAAACCGTCATCGCTAATCCTTTTGGACATGTTGGTAATGTATTGAGATATGTGTGAAGATGTAAATGTATCAATAAAGATGTATTAGTGTGGTGCCAGGACAACAGCCTCTCCCTCAACGTCAGCAAGACAAAGGAGCCGATCTTGGACTACAGGAAATGGGGGGGCCAAGCACGCCCCCATCCACATCGACGGGGCTGTAGTGGAGCGGGTCGAGATCTTCAAGTTCCTCTGTGTCCACATCACTAATGAATTATCATGGTCCAAACTCACCAACGCAGTCGTGAAGAAGGCACTACAAAAGCCTCTTCCCGCATGGGCCCTCAGATCCTCAAAAAGTTCTACAGCTGCACCATTGAGAGCATCTTGACTGGCTGCATCACCATTTGGTATGGCAACTGCTCGACATCAGTGCTACAGAGGTTAACACATACGGCCCAGTACATCACTGGGGCAGAGCTTCCTGCCATCCAGGACCTCTATAACAGGCGGTGTCAGTGGAAGGCACTAAAAGGCCCTAAAAGACTCCACTGAAGTCCTTGACCGTTCTCTCTGCTACAGCACAGCAAGCGGTACCAATCCACCAAGTCTGGAACCAACAGGACCCTAAACAGATTCTACCCCCAAGCCATAAGACTGCTAAATAGTTAACCAATAGCAACCTAGACTATCTGCAATGACCCTTTTTGCAGCTCTTTTGACTCAACACACGTGCTGCTGCTACTGTTTATTGTCTATCCTGTTTCCTAGTTATATGTACATATCTACCTCAATTACGGCGTACCCCTGCACATCGACTCGGTACTGGTACCCCATTTATATATAGCCAAGTTATCCTTACTCATTGTGTATTTATTCCTTGTGTTATAACATTTCTATTATTTATCCTTTTTTCTCTCTCCATTGTTGGGAAGGGCCCTTAAATAAGCATTTCACTGTAGTCTACACCTGTTGTTTATGAAGCATGTGATAAATACAATTTGATTTGTATCTGTGCGTGTGCATTTCCATTTGTGTATGTAAGTAGGCTATATCTGTATGTGTTGTGTGTAAGTGTGCATGCGTGCATGCGTGCGTGTGTGTGTGTGTGTGTGTGTGTGTGTGTGTGTGTGTGTGTGTGTGTGTGTGTGTGTGTGTGTGTGTGTGTGTGTGTGTGTGTGTGTGTGTGTGTGTGTGTGTGTGTGTGTGTGTGTGTGTGTGTGTCTAGTAGAGGTCCCTGTGCTGACGAAGTACCCTTAGGATCAGCAAGGTAAAGCAGTGTGGAGTGATGGTCGGTGGAAAGGATTTATTTGACTACGCAGAGCTGAACAGAACGTGGCAGAGTGGAACTCGCTGATTAAAGACAAAAGAAAGAGAGAGATGCACTCACACACACCCATCAGATATTTAAAATGAACATGCACACTGACATGGACACTCATAGCAAGTATACATTCACATACTTCCCATAATGTACTGACACCCTATAGCAGGAGTCACCAACCCAACATGCCATGACATGACACTTGTCGTTATGATTGTTAATTCGATTTGCGCAAAAGGACTTCAGCACCACTTGTTTAAATCTGTATTAGATGAGCTTGACGATGCATACGGTGACCTGGTTCTCCACGCTTGCGTAAGGTGGTTGAGTCGCGGGAAAGTACTGCAGCGATTGGTTGACTTGCTGCCCGAGATCAAATCATTTCTGGAGTCACGAAATGAGGAGCGTGAGGAACTGTCTGATGATGCATGGCTGCTAGACTGAGGTTTCCTCACAGACATAACAGCAAAACTGAACCAGCTCAACTACGAGCTTCAGGGAAAAGACAAAGACGTGGCTACATGATCAGCGCTGTCAATGTCTTTAAGGGCAATGTGGGTGTGTGGGCAGTGTCCGAAATTAACTTCTTGGTTCACCTGCCAAGGAGACTGGTAGATTAAAAAATCCACCAGCCAAGCATATTTTTTACCGGCCAAAATAATAAATTGCCTTTTTGCCTTACATTCATTTCAGTACATTTCATTGAGACGATAAGTTATTATGTTGAATATAAACTTAAAGAAGATTTGATCCTTTCAACATGGATACCAGAGGTCTCCAGGACAGGAAGTGGTCCACCAGGGTTTCCAGTTCAGTGTCTCCAAAATCTAGAATAATTGTATACATTACATTACAACAAGCATCATGCAGTTTTAATTCTCAAACTAAAAAAATATGATCATGATGCTGAACCTAACCTGACTGCCCTGTAATACAAAACATAATGTAACCTGACTGCCCTGTAATACAAAACAGAAAGTAACCTGACTGCCCTGTAATACAAAACAGAAAGTAACCTGACTGCCCTGTAATACAAAACAGAAAGTAACCTGACTGCCCTGTAATACAAAACATAATGTAACCTGACTGCCCTGTAATACAAAACAGAAAGTAACCTGACTGCCCTGTAATACAAAACAGAAAGTAACCTGACTGCCCTGTAATACAAAACATAATGTAACCTGACTGCCCTGTAATACAAAACATAATGTAACAGAAAGTAACCTGACTGCCCTGTAATACAAAACATAATGTAACCTGACTGCCCTGTAATACAAAACAGAAAGTAACCTGACTGCCCTGTAATACAAAACATAATGTAACCTGACTGCCCTGTAATACAAAACAGAAAGTAACCTGACTGCCCTGTAATACAAAACAGAAAGTAACCTGACTGCCCTGTAATACAAAACAGAAAGTAACCTGACTGCCCTGAAATACAAAACAGAAAGTAACCTGACTGCCCTGTAATACAAAACAGAAAGTAACCTGACTGACCCCTGTGTAATACAAAACATAATGTAACCTGACTGCCCTGTAATACAAAACAGAAAGTAACCTGACTGCCCTGTAATACAAAACAGAAAGTAACCTGACTGCCCTGTAATACAAAACATAATGTAACCTGACTGCCCTGTAATACAAAACAGAAAGTAACCTGACTGCCCTGTAATACAAAACAGAAAGTAACCTGACTGCCCTGTAATACAAAACAGAAAGTAACCTGACTGCCCTGTAATACAAAACAGAAAGTAACCTGACTGCCCTGTAATACAAAACAGAAAGTAACCTGACTGCCCTGTAATACAAAACAGAAAGTAACCTGACTGCCCTGTAATACAAAACAGAAAGTAACCTGACTGCCCTGTAATACAAAACATAATGTAACCTGACTGCCCTGTAATACAAAACATAATGTAACCTGACTGCCCTGTAATACAAAACAGAAAGTAACCTGACTGCCCTGTAATACAAAACAGAAAGTAACCTGACTGCTTCATCTCCTGACTCTGGCCAGTTGGTGAAGCTGACCAGCTTGGTGGCACACAGGACCCCTACACTGGTGAACATGACCAGCTTGGTGGCACACAGGACCCCTACACTGGGGAAGCTGACCAGCTTGGTGGCACACAGAACCCCTACACTGGCGTCCTGGAACCTGTCAGTCATACTCTCAACTAGTCTGTCGAGCATTTTGCCCTGCGAGGTGACAAGGGTCTTGCTGTCACCTCTGGTCAGCGAAATCCCCTCATATCTGTTGGCCGTTGTGGCCTTCATCATGGGCCCTTCTCTGATGATAAAAGGCACATTTTAACATCCTTTCAGAATGTTCCCTTACAACACACTCTCTCTCCCTCTCTTATTGACGTAATCCTTTCTCTTAATTCTCTTCAGGTAAGTATTTCTTATTGCAGCTTAAATAAACATACCTGGTTATGTACTTCTTAAGTACTGCCTGTGTTGAGCACAAGGAGCTGTGGGCTTCTGCTATGGTGATGGTGGACCTCTGCAGACAGGTGGACAGGTTGCTATGGTGATGGTGGACCTCTGCCGACAGGTGGACAGGTTGCTATGGTGATCGTGGACCTCTGCAGACAGGTGGACAGGTTGCTATGGTGATGGTGGACCTCTGCAGACAGGTGGACAGGTTGCTATGATGATGGTGGACATTCTGCAGACAGGTGGACAGGTTGCTATGGTGATGGTGGACCTCTGCGGACAGGTTGCTCAGGTGTGTTAGTGTGTCATGCAGGAAGCCACAGAAGCCGATAACAACAGCCTCCCTCTCAGTACTGTAGTATTTCCTGGCCTTGGCCTGCTGGACACCTCAGACATTTTGGGCATCAGCAGATTGAATCTGAAATACATAAAGAACAAAGACATACAAACAGACAATGAATTGCTGTCCAAAAAAAACTATATTAGATATGACTCATTTTATCAGTCGATAAAGCATTGAAACATGATGTTACCAACGGTAACCGTGTTTGTTGTTATTTACTGGACATTACATATTGATGATGACTTTTGAAGTACTTAACATAGCAATCTAGAGCCACTACCTGTTCCAGGTGCTGGACAAGCCTCTGGTGATCTCACAGGAAGTGGTTCAGTGCACGCAATATGTGTCCTACCCATTGGGTCCCGCCAATTCTGGTGGGCACCAGTGGTGTGTGCCCAAGAGCAAGAGCCTGGAAGCTGTTTACCAGGTTTGCCCTGTTCAGCGGACTGGTTTGGTAGCAGGTGTAGAGCCCACTGAGGAGGTCTACTTTCTGAAACATCACGTTGGACCGGATGGCATCAGAAAAGGTCAGTTCAAGGCGGTGTGCCATACAGTGGATGCTGATGATGTAGGCCCTGGCCCCCTTCAGTCGGCTGACCACACCATTCTTGGTTCCGATCATCACAGCAGCTCTATCTGTTCCCAGAGCGACCAACTTGCTCCCCTACTCATCACGCACTCCCTCCATGATGGCACTGGTGGAGTTGCTTATGTGTGCCGCGTCTGCCTTCTCCACCGACTTGATGCCAACAAACTTCGACTCGATCTTGCCCTTGGGACAGAATCGGACATAAACTAACTCCTCCTCTTTCACAGAACTGTCTGTGGAGCCATCTGACACAATGGAGAGGAATTGGGTGGTTTTCATATTCTCTCTGATGTTGTTTCTCTCCACCTCTGCAATATGGTGCATAAACTCTTTGGCCTGCTTCTCATTTCTATATGTTGAACCCACAGCGATTTCTTTTTTTCCCCATCCAAACTGCAAAAATAAAACATCAAATTAATTCAATAATAACTAAATATACAATGATGTTATCCAATATAGCTGGCAGTTGATTGTGCTAAATTAGCCTTCTACCATTCGCTTACTTAAGGATCAACACGATAAGGCAGGTAAAGTCAATTGTGTCACAATGCTTTAAAATGTAAACAGCATCTGGAGAACATTAAAATAGAATGTTCCAGAGCCATAGGAGAGCATGGATATTCATGTCAGCATCAGTAGGCCTATAATGTTATGGTATTTATACACTATTTTGAGGTGAACCAAAGCTTATCAAGAGCTGAGAAATAACCTACAATACTGGACCACGTCTGCTAAATAGACTTGAAAAAGCTAGCTACGAAAGTACTAGTCTAGCTGCAAGAGTAACAGCATTTTCACTTCCTCACACATCCACTCCAAGTCAGAAAGGGGTCTCGTCTTCTTGCCAATGGCATGTACAGTCCTAAAAAATATGTTCATCTTCGTGCTGGTCTGCTCTGACATTGCCATTAGTGCCGTCACAGAGGGTGTCAAGAGGAGAGGCTCCGATTGAGCCCAGGACACAGACACGCAGGCAATGTGACACTTGCTGTGTTCACGGTCACGAATGTTCTCCAGCTTCATCGTTTTATTTCCGATGGAAAATGAGTTGTTTCTGCTTTTATCTTTAGCATACTGCTTCCCACATGCTTCAAGAGGGCCACCATTGTTCCTGTTCCCAAGAAAGCTAAGGTAACTGAGCTAAACGACTACCGCCCGTAGCACTCACTTCCGTCATCATGAAGTGCTTTGAGAGACTAGTCAAGGACCATATCACCTCCACCCTACCTGACACCCTAGACCCACTCCAATTTGCTTACCGCCCAAATAGGTCCACAGACGATGCAATCTCAAACACACTGCACACTGCCCTAACCCATCTGGACAAGAGGAATACCTATGTGAAAATGCTGTTCATCGACTACAGCTCGGCATTCAACACCATACCCTGGGTCTCGACCCCGCCCTGTGCAACTGGGTACTGGACTTCCTGACGGGCCGCCCCCAGGTGGTGAGGGTAGGCAACAACATCTCCACCCCGCTGATCCTCAACATTGGGGCCCCACAAGGGTGCGTTCTGAGCCCTCTCCTGTACTCCCTGTTCACCCACGACTGCGTGGCCACGCACGCCTCCAACTCAATCATCAAGTTTGCGGACGACACAACAGTGGTAGGCTTGATTACCAACAACGACGAGACGGCCTACAGGGAGGAGGTGAGGGCCCTCGGAGTGTGGTGTCAGGAAAATAACCTCACACTCAACGTCAACAAAACTAAGGAGATGATTGTGGACTTCAGGAAACAGCAGAGGGAACACCCCCCTATCCACATCGATGGAACAGTAGTGTAGAGGGTAGCAAGTTTTAAGTTCCTCGGCATACACATCACAGACAAACTGAATTGGTCCACTCACACAGACAGCATCGTGAAGAAGGCGCAGCAGCACCTCTTCAACCTCAGGAGGCTGAAGAAATTCGGCTTGTCACCAAAAGCCCTCACAAACTTCTACAGATGCACAATCGAGAGCATCCTGGCGGGCTGTATCACCGCCTGGTACGGCAACTGCTCCACCCACAACCGTAAGGCTCTCCAGAGGGTAATGAGGTCTGCACAACGCATCACCGGGGGCAAACTACCTGCCCTCCAGGACACCTACACCACCCGGTGTTACAGGAAGGCCATAAAGATCATCAAGGACAACAACCACCCGAGCCACTGCCTGTTCACCCCGCTATCATCCAGAAGGCGAGGTCAGTACAGGTGCATCAAAGCTGGGACCGAGAGACTGAAAAACAGCTTCTATCTCAAGGCCATCAGACTGTTAAACAGCCACCACTAACATTGAGTGGCTGCTGCCAACACACTGACACTGACACTGACTCAACTCCAGCCACTTTAATAATGGGAATTGATGGGAAATTATGTAAAATATATCACTAGCCATTTTAAACAATGCTACCTTATATAATGTTACTTACCCTACATTATTCATCTCATATGCATACGTATATACTGTACTCTATATCATCTACTGCATCCTTATGTAATACATGTATCACTAGCCACTTTAACTATGCCACTTTGTTTACATACTCATCTCATATGTATATACTGTACTCGATACCATCTACTGTATCTTGCCTATGCTGCTCTGTACCATCACTCATTCATATATCTTTATGTACATATTCTTTATCCACTTACACTGTGTATAAGACAGTAGTTTTGGAATTGTTAGATTACTTGTTGGTTATTACTGCATTGTCGGAACTAGAAGCACAAGCATTTCGCTACACTCGCATTAACATCTGCTAACCATGTGTATGTGACAAATAAAATTTGATTTGATTTGATACTGGTGACACACAGAACAACTCATCACCACAGCCTCCGTATCATACTGTAGCCAGTCTCTTGAAACTCCTTTATCTCCAAACCTCCATTTCTCACAAAACTTTTTTTTTTATGTGATTCGTCCTCCTTTTCGTCGGTGGGTTTTTCATTTCAAAGGTTGGCTTACTCCGGGTAAATGTCACCACATAACAGCTATTGGATGAACGGTAAGTTAGCAGCAGACCCGCGGCAAGTGAGCGATGTCGAGTAGCTGATGTACAGTGCGGTAAACAGTGCCGTGAAACTAGGAGCATGAGAGACGGTCTGTGGTAGGCTGGCAAACATGAGTAATTTCCTCGAGCCATCATGCCAGATTTTATTACATTCCTATTTTGGTGCAAACGTTTACCCGCCTGTGTGGCAGATAGCCTTCTGAGATTTACTCGCAAACGGAAAATCTACCCGCATTTGGCGCTTGGCGGGTGTTAATTTCGGACCCTGTGTGTGGGCCTCTCAGCGGAGGAATGGAAGGCTGGTGCACTTCCCCAAACCTGGAGAAAATGTCGCAAAACATTGGAAACAAAGATGCTTTTCTCCCGCAAGAATTCTGTTCCCACCTGGAGAAACTGGCATACGAATTCAACAGGCTTTTTCAGGAGTTAACTGACATAGGGGAGGGAAGTTGTTGCATTTATCTCAAACCCTTTCCTCTCCAGTGAGAGGAGATGTCCGCCAAAATTCCAGCAAGTATTTTTCTTTACCAATCGGAGTTGACATGGAGATAATTGAGTTGCAAAATGACATCGAGTTGAAAGTAAGATCAAGAGACAGTGACTTTTGGGGTCTTGTAAACACTGAAAAGTTCCCCCTCCTTTCATCCTGCGGCGCTTAAGGTGAAGGCCTACTTTGGATCAACATATCTCTGTGAGATGGCCTTTTCACAGATGAAAAGAATCGAGTCAAAGAACAGGTCTTGTCTAACTAATTAGACATCTCACAGACAGTGTTGGACTTGCTGTGTCAAACTATGAACCAGACTACAGAGCACTTGCCGATAGTGTGCAATCACAGCCGTCACATTGAATGTGGTGTGGGGAGGGGATCTCATCCACAGCCGTCAGAAGGAGTGAGTATTGCCAGTTTGAAATCTGTTTGTAGGCTACATAGTTTACAAAAGGATATGACCTGTGTTGTGTGTTGTTTGAAAAAGGGAAAGGCAAACAGTACTATGCATGATTGGCTTAGGCCTGTAATTGACTGATTATTCAGGTTATATATGAATGGTGAAGGCCTGTAATTGACTGATTATTCAGGTTATATATGAATGGTGAAGGCCTGTAATGGACTGATTATTCAGGTTATATATGAATGGTGAAGGCCTGTAATGGACTGATTATTGAGGTTATATATGAATGGTGAAGGCCTGTAATTGACTGATTATTCAGGTTATATATGAATGGTGAATGCCTGTAATTGACTGATTATTCAGGTTATATATGAATGGTGAAGGCCTGTAATTGACTGATTATTGAGGCTATAAATGAATGGTGAAGGCCTGTAATGGACTGATTATTCAGGCTATATATGAATGGTGAATGCCTGTAATGGACTGATTATTGAGGTTATATATGAATGGTGAAGTCCTGTAATTGACTGATTATTCAGGTTATATATGAATGGTGAATGCCTGTAATTGACTGATTATTCAGGTTATATATGAATGGTGAAGGCCTGTAATTGACTGATTATTGAGGCTATAAATGAATGGTGAAGGCCTGTAATGGACTGATTATTCAGGTTATATATGAATAGTGAAGGCCTGTAATTGACTGATTATTCAGGTTATATATGAATAGTGAAGGCCTGTAATGGACTGATTATTCAGGCTATATATGAATGGTGAATGCCTGTAATGGACTGATTATTGAGGTTATATATGAATGGTGAAGGCCTGTAATTGACTGATTATTGAGGCTATAAATGAATGGTGAAGGCCTGTAATGGACTGATTATTCAGGTTATATATGAATGGTGAAGGCCTGTAATGGACTGATTATTCAGGTTATATATGAATGGTGAAGGCCTGTAATGGACTGATTATTCAGGCTATATATGAATGGTGAATGCCTGTAATGGATTGATTATTCAGGTTATATATGAATGGTGAATGCCTGTAATGGACTGATTATTCAGGCTATATATGAATGGTGAAGGCCTGTAATGGATTGATTATTCAGGTTATATATGAATGGTGAAGGCCTGTAATTGACTGATTATTCAGGTTATATATGAATGGTGAAGGCCTGTAATGGACTGATTATTTAGGTTATATATGAATGGTGAAGGCCTGTAATGGACTGATTATTCAGGTTATATATGAATGGTGAATGCCTGTAATGGACTGATTATTCAGGTTATATATGAATGGTGAAGGCCTGTAATTGACTGATTATTCAGGTTATATATGAATGGTGAATGAGTAATAGACCTGTGGAAATATTGAACAGTGTAATATGACTGTTGTAACATGTTGAATGACAGTTGCACTTACTTCTGATTCTACTATTTGTATAATTAAATGAATACTTTGCGTGTGACTGACAGGTAACTAAATGAAGAATGTCAGAGTGGAACCACCTTGAGGCCTTGTTTTGTCCTCGTTTTTTTGCAAGGGGTAGATGTTGGTGGACATTTGGACTTGGGATGTGATCTTAGGCTTGAAAAGGTTGGTGACCACTGACCTATAGTATAGTAAGCTTTTACACACACCCTAATTACACATTTGAGACATCAGATACCGTATATCCACTCAAGACACCGTGGGGGCACTTCTGGGAGTAATAACCACAGGTCCCGGATCAGATATTATCTTCATCTTTGTAAAAGTTCAACTTAATTTAGGAATTGGGTAACCTGATCCTAAATCATGGATTAGGTTCAACCTATACCTTAGGCCCATTTTGTATTTGGCTTGTGATCGATACGGGTCAGGGTCAAAGGTTAGGGGTTAGTAGCAGGAGCAGTATGGCGCCATGGGGTGCTGATATATCCCCTGCCTGGGGGTTAAAATAGACAGTCCACCAGGCAGGGTCAACAGCACACACACAGCTGCTATGACCAGACGCCTGTCTCTATGACCCAGGGCCAGGCATTTACTGCAGAGCAATAACAGCATGACCCTAACCTGTTCTCTGTAGGTGTGTGAGGGAGTGGGGGTGGGCTTTGCGTGCCTCGGTGTCCGGGACTCCTTGCGTTTAGTAGGGCCAGGAGTTTTTCCTGGCATGAGCAGGAAAAACTCCTGGCCCAATGGAAGGTCTATTGAGCAATACTCTCTTGCTACTACAACATTTGATATCTCTCATTGGTGCATGCATCAGGTATAGTTGGTAGCTGCAGGCATCAGGGCTAATACACATTGATTGCTAATTGCTGCCACATTGGAGACCAACCTGTTGACCACGTTGACCCTGGGTTCAGTAGAAGCACCCCCTCCTCCCATCCCAGGTCTGCACCGTCTCTGTCTTCCTCAAATCTCCTCTGATCGCTTGTGGATTCTTGGAATTCAGAGAAAGAACATAATCCAGGACCCGTCCACATCGACAGGGCCACAGTGGAGAAGGTGGAAAGCTTCAAGTTCCTCGGTGTACACTTCACTGACAATCTGAAATGGTCCTCAAACTCAGGGGGCTGAAGAAATTTGGCTTGGCCCCTAAGACCCTCACAAACTTTTACAGATGCACAATTGAGAGCATCCTGTCGGGCTGTATCACCGCCTGGTACGGAAACTGCACTGCCCACAACCACAGGGCTCACAAGAGGGTGGTGCGGTCTGCACAACGCATCACCAGGGGCACATTGCTTTCCCTCCAGGACACCTACAGCACCCGATGTCACAGGAAGACCAAAAAGATCATCAAGGACATCAACTACCCGAGCCACTGCCTGTTCACCCCTCTATCATCCAGAAGGTGAGGTCAGTACAGGTACATAAAAGTTGGGCCCGGGAGACTGAAAAACTGCTTCTATCTCAAGGTCATCAGACTGTTAAATAGCCATCACTAGCCGGCCTCCACCCAGTACCCTGCCCTGAATGTAGTTACTGTCTCTAGCCAAAAAGCATCTCAACATCAACTGTTCAGAGGAGACTGCGTGAATCAGGCCTTCATGGTCAAATTGCTACAAAGAAACCACTACTAAAGGACACCAATAATAAAAAAAGAGAATTGCTTGAGACAAAGAAACACGAGAAATAGACATTAGACCAGTGGAAATCTGTCCTTTGGTCTGATGAGTCCAAATTTGAGATTTTTAATTCCATCCGCCGTGTCTTTGTGAGACGCAGAGTAGGTGAACCGATGATCTCTGCATGTGTGGTTCCCATCGTGAAGCATGGAGGAGGAGGTGTGGTGGTGCTTTGCTGGTGACACTTTCAGTGATTTATTTAGAATTCAAGGCACACTTAACCAGCATGGCTACAACAGTATTCTGCAGCAATACGCCATCCCATCTGGTTTGCGCTTAAGTGGGACTATCATTTGTTTTTCAACAGGACAATGGCCAAACACACCTCCAGGCTGTTTAAGGGCTATTTGACCAAAAAGGAAAGTGATGGAGTATTGCATCAGATGACCTGGCCTCCACAATCACCCGAACTCAACCCAATTGGTTTGGGATGAGTTGGACCGCAGAGTGAAGGAAAAGCAGCCAGTGCTCAGCATATTGGTCCTTCTGTAGCTCAGTTGGTAGAGCATGGCGCTTGTAACGCCAGGGTAGTGGGTTCGATCCCCGGGACCACCCATACGTAGAATGTATGCACACATGACTGTAAGTCGCTTTGGATAAAAGCGTCTGATAAATGGCATATATTATTATTATTATTATTATATTTGGGAACTCATTCAAGACTATATAGCTAGGAACACAAGCATTTCACTACACCCGCAATAACATCTGTTAAATATGTGTATGCAACCAATAACATTTTATTTGATTTGATTGGTGGCCCAGATTCCACAGCCCCTTTTGGCAGAGCACAGCAAGTTCAGAATCAGAGATGGGCATTTTTGGGGGTTTTAACCCATTTTATTTCTTCAACAGAAACTCAACTGATTCTTCACGTAACAAATGTGCGGGGGACAGCTCACATAGTTTTATTGTATTTATTTAGCCTTTATTTCAATTTGAAACCTCATAACTTTTTAGTGCACCAACGACTTTTACATTTCAGATCAGCGGAGGATAGGATCCACGCTGCAGCCGGTCAAGACTGTCATTGTTCTTTATGACCTCTTTGCCCTGTGTTCTACGTCTCCGATGACCTCCAGGGGGCACCAGACCTGCACCGACCACACCACTCTCCACACTCCCCCAGCTCAAACTCAAAGTGACAGATCTCCCTCACAATGAGGCGGGAATGTATTGTCTCATGGTCCCCATGGGAGTGCTCCCTAAAAGTCTTCAGTTTTCCACTTTCCCTGAGGCCAGAGGAGCGGGCCAAGTCTGAAGGGGAGAAGGCAGGAGGGTTCAGGGTTTCTGTGCACTCTGGCAAGGCCCGCTCAGCCCAACGGGACAGGACCCACAGAGCCTGAACCTCTCACTGGTACTGCTGAGATCAGACAGACTCTCAGCTGACAACTGTCTGTGTGTGAGAGAGAGAGAGAGCCCGGCTTCATCTGTCTGTGTACTCTACTTCAGTGTGTTTTAATGCATATGATGTTGTTGCGTTGTGTTGGTTTGTATGCTGTCTACTGCCTTCCTGATGGTTTTTGTCTGTGCTGTACAGAAGGCAGTACTTATATTTTGTGTCATGTTGTGTTAGGGTTGATCTGTGCACATGTATGCCTGCTGTGTGTGTCTGCGTGCGAGTGTTCGCATAAAGTGTGTTTATGTGTGTCTGTAGGGAGTGTTCACATAAAGTGCGTTTGTGTGTGTCTGTAGGGAGTGTTCACATAAAGTGTGTTTGTGTGTGTCTGTAGGGAGTGTGGAGTGTTCTATAGAGGTGTTTTTGCAGCTGGATGAGAATAGCAGGAGACACCAGTGAAGCGGAGGCCCTCAGATCAACAGGGCTGTAACTGGAGAGGAAAAGCTGGAGTAACGGCCCAGCCTCTATCCCAAGCCAACGCACACACCCACGCACACACACACAGAGCGCAAACACACACACATTTCATCACACTCAAGCCTTCGCTGGCGTCCACCGCACTCACACCGTGAAGACTATGCTATATTTGTATTTTATATTTCCTCTCTCTCCTCGGCCTCATAACCACTTGTTTTTCTACTGAACACACCAGGAGTGTGTCTCTATGATTTATCTCTGTCTGATTTTACAGCCATGATAACATTTTATGTGGCATCGTTCAACCTGTGTGTGTGTGTGTGTGTGTGTGTGTGTGTGTGTGTGTGTGTGTGTGTGTGTGTGTGTGTGTGTGTGTGTGTGTGTGTGTGTGTGTGTGTGTGTGTGTGTGTGTGTGTGTGTGTGTGTGTGTGTGTGTGTGTGTGTGCCTGCCTGGAGATAATGGGAAGTGAGGGTTGAAGAGAAAAAAGTTTCTCCAGGACCCATGCTATGTTCAGAGTGTGTCTGGGCAGGTTGTGGTAAGGAGACCCCATGCTGGGTCTTGACATCCTGCAGCATCCCAGGGGTCAAAGGTCAAATAGCAGAGCTTATTTCATTTCCTGTCAGACAGTTAACACGAACAACACAGAGAGTATGCTAACTCTGCCTTGTGTAAATATGGCTGGTCGTTGTTTCACGTCTGGGCTGTTTCCCACATCTTGATAAATCAGGTTGTTTAAAGCAAAGGCTAATGGAAATCAAATGGGTACTTGCCAGTCGCTTGCATGCGTTCACATTTAACTGCCTCGTGAGAGATGAGTGCAGACGGGACTGTGGTTCTGTTCATCTTCCACATATTACCTCCCTCCTCTTCTCCCCTCTGTCTCTTCACTCTCTCCTGCTCTATCTGTCTGTGTACTGTACAGTATGTCTCTCTGTTAGAAAATGTTTTATGTGTCAACTTACCAAAAGCTGTTGAGTTGCCCAGACAGTAAAATTACCCAGAGCAGTCACTGTTAACGGCTTTATTCACTCACCTTTAGCCTCACATATCAAAACGGCATGTCAGGCCGTTCGACAAGAGGCGTTTTGGCCTGTATTCACGCCATGTCACTGACAGAAGAAATGTGCTCGTTTTTGGTGATGTCTTTTCTCACTTTTTTGGCTCACGATTATTCCACCGACTGCACCATTTTCCAATTCAGTTACATCATAAAGAGGTGTGAGAGGCTGGAATAAGGGACAGTTGCAGACGCTACTCAAATGTCCCCTTCCACTTAAATGGTTTCAACTGAAAAGTCATTATGAATATCATTCAAATCATTTCCAAGCCGTTTTCAGTTGAACGTTGATATCTAAGGCATCTCTCATCGTATTGGGTTTAACAACAGCCACCAACTTTGACTCTTCCATCGACATGGGCAGTTCATAGAATTGAATCGTGAGTAGAGTAAGTCGCTATGATGGACAGGAAAGCGGTGATAGGTGTTTGTTTATATTCTACAGATCAGACACGCTGATCTTCTCTCTCTGGATCTGCAAGTCATTCCTTGCACTGCTCCAGCTCAGTCCTCCCATGCCATTATGTACTGGACACAGACGTGTACACCCACCCACACAGAACAGCCACATGGAACACATACACAAACAAGCACACGCACGTTTACGCTTCTCTCTGGTTTCAACTGTCTGAAGTATGTGCGCACACTGACTGCTCGTTTGTTTTTCCTTCAGACAAAATTTTCCCAAATTGTCCCAATTCTATTGATTGAGTAATGGGCCACTTCGTCCCATCAGGCTGTCAGTCTGAGGGCTTGGTGTGTGTGTGTGTGTGTGTGTGTGTGTGTGTGTGTGTGTGTGTGTGTGTGTGTGTGTGTGTGTGTGTGTGTGTGTGTGTGTGTGTGTGTGTGTGTGTGTGTGTGTGTGTGTGTGTGTGTGTGTGTGTGTGTGTGTGTGTGTGTGTGCGTGCGTGCGTGCGTGCGTGCGTAATCCTTGTGGGGACCAGAAGTCCTCACAAGCATAATAAAATAATGAAAATTCAGACAAGTGGGGACATTTTGCTGGTCCCCACAAATAAAAAGGCTAATTTAGGCTTAGGGGTTAGGTTTAAGGATTCAGGTTATGGAAAATAGGATTTTGAATGGGATCCAATTGTTTGGTCCCCAAAAGGCTGGTAAAACAAACATGTGTGTGTATGTGTGGGTGCGCGTGCGTGTGTGTGTGTGGGTGCGCGTGCGTGCGTGTATTGGGGGTAGAGGATGAGGAGGTGGATAAGCTGTCTATCACACAAGCACACAGCTCATCAGCACCCAACAGTGGCCAACTGAAGCTTGGTCCTTCATCCCTTTTCCCCTGTGTAGACTATTAGGCAGCTAGTATGAAAAACATGAATGCTAAAAGATGCATTATTCATAATAATTGCGTAGACAAAAAAGACAAAAGGGAGAGAAGAGGAGTAGCAGAGGATGAAGAGGAGAAGGATGAGGAAGAGAAGCCAGATGAAGGAGGAGGGTGGAGAAGAAGGGTGACGGTAGAGGAGGAGGAGGAGGAATTCCACAGGCTGTTGCAGCGACCTCAACATCCAGCCTATAAAAATAAATCACACATCTGCTTCCAATGAGGCTGTGACATATTAATGGTTTTATGCTTGTTATGAAATTCTTGTAACGTTCTCCTCCCTCTTCCTCCATTCAGGGAAGCGTTTATACACTCATCTTCGCCCTGGGGATTCTACTATCTGTTCATCACTCTCTCGATCACCGCAAAACGAGCTCCATCCTGCTCACCACATACAGTAAGTACACCTGAAAGGTCCCTTTCTTTACCCCACCCCCACCCTCCCTCCATCTTTCATTCATGTTGAGATACTCAAGCCAGTGGGGGTGTAGAGATTCACCAGCAACCACTATTCCAAAGGGACAGCTGGGAACATAGAACATAGAAGGCAGACAAACACAACAAAGACAGAGAGGTGAGAGTCGAGCTCTCTGCCCGTAACCTGATTATAGATCAAATGAGGATTATGAACAAACCCATTCCAGTGTCCTCTCTTCCCCCACCTCATCATCACCGGGGGCCGGAAGCAGGGCTCGTTCTCACATGTGGCACTGTTTAGAGAACCGTCAAACCCAGGCGGAGAACGGAGGACAGAGAGAAGAGGAGGGTGGCCACGGGCCTTTGAAACCCTCTGCAGGTCCTTAATTAGCCACAGACAACCATAATCCACTGTTTATTTGTGAGGGTGAGGCAGCTGAGGCCTGTGTGCCGCAAGGTAGGGCTGGAAACGGACTATCTAGGAGAGTGGCCATGTGGAAGTAACTGTGGTTTCCGTGACAATGAACTCAAAATATCCCTGTCCCACAACTTGAGTCCTAGGAGCTCTCAGCAGCATGCCAACTCCGGAGAGAATTTTCTCAAGTTGACTAGAGTAGAGCAGGTGGATCCTACATATTTTCACTATGCACATTGAATTCCTTGTGAGGGTACAATATCATGCAAAATACGTGTGAACTAATTCTCAGCCAGGAGATGGCAGTGAGTGGATGAAGTTTTGGCATTGCAAACCAAGAGGTCAGTGGTGTCTTCATTTACATTTACATTTAAGTCATTTAGCAGACGCTCTTATCCAGAGCGACTTACATCACACATATGGCAAAGCCCTTCAGAGTGTGTGAGGGGGATAGACCATACATAATAAAATCTTTAAAATGCCCTCCTCTAAAAATACCCTCCTCTAACACTTATGATAGGATTGTTTTGTGTCTCCATCAGTGACGTAGTGCAGTTTCGCGGGGCCCATTCGGCAAGCTAATTTCCATTCATAAAAATATCAAAACAAAATGCTGGGCTTATGACGTGTTCATATGCGACCTGGGGGGGCCCGACCACCGGGGGGGGTGGCTCGAAAGCTCATGGCTCCCCAGCCTTGCAGTGGGGCTGCGGGGGGTGTGCTCCGCCAGTGGTATAGCATCTCACTACATAATCTCCCTGAATTGAAAGAGGAGTCAATACCCGTAAATCTAAGAATTAGGACAAACTGGAGACAAAATCACACAAAAAAAGATCTCTACGACAATTCATTATCAGAATTTGGACCCTTAAATCAGATCCAACTTGTTTTTATCACATGTGGATTGAAACAATATAATCTAACTTGGTGTCCCCTCCCCTTTTGCAGAGAGACCAATGTGACGATGATATTCATAGCAAGGGTGGGCCCACGTATGGGTGTGCCAAGGGTGTACCCATACCTTCAGACACTGACGTACCCACCAACCCACTTTAGCTGGGTATAATAATACCGTTCTATTATGGATGGGCATGAGTGTTGCTGGGGCAGCTTCATTGCGTGCCGATCTGTGAGTGACTCTGTGCCCCTGTAAACGGATCGGACAGTAATTCACTGCAATCCCAAGGCTCACTCTAATCTCGTCACGTGTGTCCACAGCACGTCAATAATAGGGGTACCAGAACACACACACTTTCACTACATCCTCTCTAGGCGTTGTTAACCGCCCCTCTCACGACCTCCGTCTCAGCCCTGAAAGCTGTCAATCCTGCTGTCAAGCTCATTTCCCCACTCCTCAAACATTGGGGCCATGGTAGACCCAGTTTTCTCAATGCAAAAGCATTGTTCATCCCCTTGTTCATTGTATTTTATCCACTGTACATTTTGATTGGTCACCGAGAGGCAATGTAATGAAAAGCTTATTAACATAGTAAGGCTCTTAATTAAGCTATCAGATAATCGAGTGCTGAGCTATCTCAATATCAGCCTATAGCACAGCTTGGTGTGGCAGCAGGAACGCTATTCATCTTCAGAAATAAAAGGAAATAGTCCCAAACCCAGCACCAGGATAAAGTGACTAAGGGGACAGATGAAATCTTGCTTGTACCTGTCGTTTCCCCCCCCCCCGTTAACGTTACAACCGCACAAAATGTTTCTAATGCCCTTTCAGACACCCCAGTAATGACTGAAATGGGCTCAATGGAAAACCTTGTCTTTCAGTTGCTTCTATAAGAACGCCAAAAGCTGCGTCAGGGATTTAACACATCGTCTCGACACTTGTATCACAAGAAAGAGAAGAAAAATACAATTTTTTTTTTGTAGAATGAAATTGAAAAAAGGTCTCATTTGATACAGTTGAAATGTTTACAAATTAGGTGTGCTGAACTCAAAGAAACTTCTGAAAACGATCACTCGGATTACAGTGATATTATGTCTGATCTAGCCAACAATGTAAAATATGTATAGATAGATGTAAATTAGAGTCAAGCGTGTTGATGTTTAATCTGAAGGTATCCTGCTATTGACATCTTTTTTGTTGAATTATGCAACAGAACGTGACAACAAGAGTAATTAATGAGGCAGTCTAAACAGAGCAGATGAATACAGGTAGACCTAGACAGAGCAGGTGAGTACAGGTAGATCTAAACAGAGCAGATGAGTACAGGTAGACCTAGACAGAGCAGGTGAGTACAGGTAGATCTAAACAGAGCAGATGAGTACAGGTAGACCTAGACAGAGCAGGTGAGTACAGGTAGATCTAAACAGAGCAGATGAGTACAGGTAGACCTAGACAGAGCAGGTGAGTACAGGTAGACCTAAACAGAGCAGATGAGTACAGGTAGACCTAGACAGAGCAGATGAGTACAGGTAGACCTAAACAGAGCAGATGAGTACAGGTAGACCTAGACAGAGCAGATGAGTACAGGTAGACCAAACAGAGCAGATGAGTACAGGTAGACCTAGACAGAGCAGATGAGTACAGGTAGACCAAGACAGAGCAGAGACCTGACAGAGCAGGTAGAACTAGACAGAGCAGGTGAGTACAGGTAGACCTAGAACAGAGCAGGTGAGTACAGGTAGACCTAGACAGAGCAGATGAGACCTAGACAGAGCAGATGAGTACAGGTAGACCTAGACAGAGCAGATGAGTACAGGTAGACCTAGACAGAGCAGGTAGACCTAGACAGAGCAGGTAGACCTAAACAGAGCAGATGAGTACAGGTAGACCTAGACAGAGCAGGTAGACCTAGACAGAGCAGGTAGACCTAGACAGAGCAGGTGAGTACAGGTAGACCTAGACAGAGCAGGTGAGACAGGTAGATCTAGACAGAGCAGGTGAGTACAGGTAGACCTAGACAGAGCAGGTAGACCTAGACAGAGTAGACCTAAACAGAGCAGGTGAGTACAGGTAGACCTAGACAGAGCAGGTAGACCTAGACAGAGCAGGTAGACCTAGACAGAGCAGGTAGACAGGTAGACAGAACAGGCAGACAGAGTACAGGTAGACCTAGACAGAGCAGATGAGTACAGGTAGACCTGGACAGAGCAGATGAGTACAGGTAGACCTAGACAGAGCAGGTGACCTAGACAGAGCAGGTAGACCTAGACAGAGCAGGTAGACCTAGACAGAGCAGGTAGACCTAGACAGAGCAGATAGACCTAGACAGAGCAGGTAGACCTAGACAGAGCAGATGAGTACAGGTAGACCTAGACAGAGCAGATGAGTACAGGTAGACCTAGACAGAGCAGGTAGACCTAGACAGAGCAGGTAGACCTAGACAGAGCAGGTGAGTACAGGTAGACCTAGACAGAGCAGGTGAGTACAGGTAGACCTAGACAGAGCAGGTGAGTACAGGTAGACCTAGACAGAGCAGGTAGACCTAGACAGAGCAGATGAGTACAGGTAGACCTAGACAGAGCAGGTGAGTACAGGTAGACCTAGACAGAGCAGGTGAGTACAGGTAGACCTAGACAGAGCAGGTGAGTACAGGTAGACCTAGACAGAGCAGGTGAGTACAGGTAGACCTAGACAGAGCAGGTAGACCTAGACAGAGCAGGTGAGTACAGGTAGACCTAGACAGAGCAGGTAGACCTAGACAGAGCAGGTAGACCTAGACAGAGCAGGTAGACCTAGACAGAGCAGGTGAGTACAGGTAGACCTAGACAGAGCAGGTAGACCTAGACAGAGCAGGTAGACCTAGACAGAGCAGGTAGACCTAGACAGAGCAGGTGAGTACAGGTAGACCTAGACAGAGCAGGTAGACCTAGACAGAGCAGGTAGACCTAGACAGAGCAGGTGAGTACAGGTAGACCTAGACAGAGCAGGTGAGTACAGGTAGACCTAGACAGAGCAGGTAGACCTAGACAGAGCAGGTAGACCTAGACAGAGCAGGTAGACCTAGACAGAGCAGGTGAATACAGGTAGACCTAGACAGAGCAGGTGAGTACAGGTAGACCTAGACAGAGCAGGTAGACCTAGACAGAGCAGGTAGACCTAGACAGAGCAGGTGAATACAGGTAGACCTAGACAGAGCAGGTGAGTACAGGTAGACCTAGACAGAGCAGGTGAGTACAGGTAGACCTAGACAGAGCAGGTAGACCTAGACAGAGCAGGTAAGCAGGTGAGTACAGGTAGGCCTTTGACAGAGCAGGTGTGTACAGGTAGACCTAGACAGAGCAGGTAGACCTAGACAGAGAGCAGGTAGACCTAGACAGAGCAGGTGAGTACAGGTAGACCTAGACAGAGCAGGTGAGTACAGGTGGACCTAGACAGAGCAGGTAGGCCTAGACAGAGCAGGTGAGTACAGGTGGACCTAGACAGAGCAGGTAGGCCTAGACAGAGCAGGTGAGTACAGGTAGACCTAGACAGAGCAGGTGAGTACAGGTAGACCTAGACAGAGCAGGTAGACCTAGACAGAGCAGGTAAGCAGGTGAGTACAGGTAGGCTTTGACAGAGCAGGTGAGTACAGGTAGACCTAGACAGAGCAGGTAGACCTAGACAGAGCAGGTAGACCTAGACAGAGCAGGTGAGTACAGGTAGACCTAGACAGAGCAGGTGAGTACAGGTAGACCTCTCTATGTCCCCTATCTTCCAGGCCGGCTCGGTCCTCCCCTCCCGCTCCGTGGCTCGAGACCTAGACTCATTGCGAGCTCACAGAACAGGGCTCCGGGCAGCCGAGCAGGCAGGTGGAGGAAAACTCGCCTCCCTGCGGACCTGGCATCCTTTCGCTCCCTCCTCTCTACATTTTCCTCCTCTGTCTCTGCTGCTAAAGCCACTTTCTACCACAGAATTCCAAGCATCTGCCTCTAACCCTAGGAAGCTCTTTGCCACCTTCTCCTCCCTCCTGAATCCTCCTCCCCCCTTCCTCCCTCTCTGCAGATGACTTCGTCAACCTTTTGAAAAGAAGGTCGAGATCCTCGTTTGCTAAGTCAAACGACACCAGGTGGTTCTGCTCACACTGCCCTACCCTGTGCTCTGACCTCTTTCTCCCCTCTCTCTCCAGATGAAATCTCGCCTCTTGACGGCCGGTAGCCCAACAACCTGCCCGTCGACCCTATCCCCTCCTCTCTTCTCCAGACCATTTCCGGAGACCTTCTCCCTTACCTCACCTCGCTCATCAACTCATCCCTGACCGAGCAGGTCCCTTCCGTCTTCAAGAGAGCGAGGTTGCACCCCTTCTGAAAAAACCTACACAGATCCCTCCGATGTCACAACTACAGACCAGTATCCCTTCTTTCTTTTCTCTCCAAAACTCTTGAACGTGCCGTCCTTGGCCAGCTCTCCCGATCTCTCTCAGAATGACCTTCTTGATCAAATCAGTCAGGTTTCAAGACTAGTCATTCAACTGAGACTGCTCTTCTCTGTATCAGGAGGCGCTCCGCACTGCTAAAGGTAGACTCTCTCTCCTCTGCTCTCATCCTTCTAGACCTATCGGCTGCCTTCGATACTGTGAACCATCAGATCCTCCTCTCCACCCTCTCCGAGTTGGGCATCTCCAGGCGGCCCACGACTTGGAGCGTCCTACCTGACAGGTCGCTCCTACCAGGTGGCGTGGCGAGAATCTGTCTCCTCACCACGACCACTGGTGTCAGGGCTCTGAGGCCCTATTCTCGCTACACCAGTCACTTGGCTCTGTCATAACCTCACATGGTCTCTCCTATCATTGCTATGCAGACGACACACAATTAATCTTCTCCTTTCCCCCTTCTGATGACCACGTGGCGAATCGCATCTCTGCATGTCTGGCAGACATATCAGTGTGGTGACGGATCACCACCTCAAGCTGAGCCTCGGCAAGACGGAGCTGCTCTTCCTCCCGGGGAAGGACTGCCCGTTCCATGATCTCGCCATCACGGTGACAACTCCATTGTGTCCTCCTCCCAGAGCGCTAAGAACCTTGGCGTGATCCTGACAACACCCTGTCGTTCTCAACTAACAGGGTGGCCCTTCCTGAGGTTCATGCTCTACAACATCCGGTACAGACCCTGCCTCACACAGAAAGCAGGTGAGGTCCTAATCCAGGCACTTGTCATCTCCCGTCTGGATTACTGCAACTCGCTGTTGGCTGGGCTCCTGCCTGTGCCATTAAACCCTACAACTCATCCAGAGCAGCCCGTCTGGTGTTCAACCTTCCCAAGTTCTCTCAGACCCCGCACTGGCTTCCAGTACAGGTCGATCCGCTAGAAGACCATGGTGCTTGCCTAGGAGCTGTGAGGGGAACGGCAACTAGTACCTCCAGGCTCTGATCAGGCCTTACACCCAAACAAGGGCACTGGTTCATCCACCTCTGGCCTGCTCGCCTCCCTACCACTGAGGAAGTACAGTTCCCTCTCAGCCCAGTCAAAACTGTTCACTGCTCTGGCTCCCCAATGGTGGAACACACTCCCTCACGACGCCAGGACAGCGGAGTCAATCACCACCTTCCGGAGACACCTGAAACCCCACCTCTTTAAGGAATACCTAGGATAGGATAAAGTAATCCTTCTCACCCCCCTTAAAAGATTTAGATGCACTATTGTAAAGTGGCTGTTCCACTGGATGTCATAAGGTGAATGCACCAATTTGTAAGACTCTGGATAAGAGCAGAAATGACTTAAATGTAAATGTAAATGTAGACCTAGACAGAGCAGGTAGACCTAGACAGAGCAGGTAGACCTAGACAGAGCAGGTGAGTACAGGTAGACCTAGACAGAGCAGGTGAGTACAGGTAGACCTAGACAGAGCAGGTGAGTACAGGTAGACCTAGACAGAGCAGGTGAGTCCAGGTAGACATAGACAGAGCAGGTGAGTACAGGTAGACCTAGACAGAGCAGGTGAGTACAGGTAGACCTAGACAGAGCAGGTAGACCTAGACAGAGCAGGTAGGCCTAGACAGAGCAAGTAGACCTAGACAGAGCAGGTGAGTACAGGTAGACCTAGACAGAGCAGGTAGACCTAGACAGAGCAGGTAGACCTAGACAGAGCAGGTGAGTACAGGTAGACCTAGACAGAGCAGGTGAGTACAGGTAGACCTAGACAGAGCAGGTGAGTACAGGTAGACCTAGACAGAGCAGGTAGACCTAGACAGAGCAGGTAGACCTAGACAGAGCAGGTGAGTACAGGTAGACCTAGACAGAGCAGGTGAGTACAGGTAGACCTAGACAGAGCAGGTAGACCTAGACAGAGCAGGTAGACCTAGACAGAGCAGGTGAGTACAGGTAGACCTAGACAGAGCAGGTGAGTACAGGTAGACATAGACAGAGCAGGTGAGTAGGTAGACATAGACAGAGCAGGTGAGTACAGGTAGGCCTAGACAGAGCAGGTAGACCTAGACAGAGCAGGTGAGTACACGTAGACCTAGACAGAGCAGGTGAGTCCAGGTAGACATAGACAGAGCAGGTGAGTCCAGGTAGACATAGACAGAGCAGGTGAGTACAGGTAGGTCTACACAGAGCAGGTGAGTACAAGTAGACCTAGACAGAGCAGGTGAGTACAGGTAGATCTAGACAGAGCATGTAGACCTAGACAGAGCAGGTGAGTACAGGTAGACCTAGACAGAGCAGGTAGACCTAGACAGAGCAGGTAAGCAGGTGAGTACAGGTAGACCTAGACAGAGCAGGTGAGTACTGGTGGACCTAGACAGAGCAGGTAGGCCTTGACAGAGCAGGTGAGTACAGGTAGACCTAGACAGAGCAGGTGAGTACAGGTAGACCTAGACAGAGCAGGTGAGTACAGGTAGACCTAGACAGAGCAGGTAGACCTAGACAGAGAGACAGAGCAGGTAAGCAGGTGAGTACAGGTGGACCTAGACAGAGCAGGTGAGTACAGGTAGACCTAGACAGAGCAGGTAGACCTAGACAGAGCAGGTAGACCTAGACAGAGCAGGTGAGTACAGGTAGACCTAGACAGAGCAGGTGAGTACAGGTAGACCTAGACAGAGCAGGTAGACCTAGACAGAGCAGGTAAGCAGGTGAGTACAGGTAGGCTTTGACAGAGCAGGTGAGTACAGGTAGACCTAGACAGAGCAGGTAGACCTAGACAGAGCAGGTAGACCTAGACAGAGCAGGTGAGTACAGGTAGACCTAGACAGAGCAGGTGAGTACAGGTAGACCTAGACAGAGCAGGTAGACCTAGACAGAGCAGGTAGACCTAGACAGAGCAGGTGAGTACAGGTAGACCTAGACAGAGCAGGTAAGTACAGGTAGACCTAGACAGAGCAGGTGAGTACAGGTAGACCTAGACAGAGCAGGTGAGTCCAGGTAGACCTAGACAGAGCAGGTGAGTACAGGTAGACCTAGACAGAGCAGGTAGACCTAGACAGAGCAGGTAGGCCTAGACAGAGCAGGTAGACCTAGACAGAGCAGGTAGACCTAGACAGAGCAAGTAGACCTAGACAGAGCAGGTAGACCTAGACAGAGCAAGTAGACCTAGACAGAGCAAGTAGACCTAGACAGAGCAGGTGAGTACAGGTAGACCTAGACATAGCAGGTAAGTACAGGTAGACCTAGACAGAGCAGGTGAGTACAAGTAGACCTAGACAGAGCAGGTGAGTACAGGTAGACCTAGACAGAGCAGGTAGACCTAGACAGAGCAGGTAGACCTAGACAGAGCAAGTAGACCTAGACAGAGCAAGTAGACCTAGACAGAGCAAGTAGACCTAGACAGAGCAAGTAGACCTAGACAGAGCAGGTAGGCCTAGACAGAGCAAGTAGACCTAGACAGAGCAAGTAGACCTAGACAGAGCAAGTAGACCTAGACAGAGCAAGTAGACCTAGACAGAGCAGGTGAGTACAGGTAGACCTAGACAGAGCAGGTGAGTACAGGTAGACCTAGACAGAGCAGGTGAGTACAGGTAGACCTAGACAGAGCAGGTGAGTACAGGTAGGCCTAGACAGAGCAGGTGAGTACAGGTAGGCCTAGACAGAGCAAGTAGACCTAGACAGAGCAAGTAGACCTAGACAGAGCAGGTAGGCCTAGACAGAGCAAGTAGACCTAGACAGAGCAAGTAGACCTAGACAGAGCAAGTAGACCTAGACAGAGCAAGTAGACCTAGACAGAGCAAGTAGACCTAGACAGAGCAAGTAGACCTAAACAGAGCAGGTGAGTCCAGGTAGACATAGACAGAGCAGGTGAGTACAGGTAGGTCTACACAGAGCAGGTGAGTACAAGTAGACCTAGACAGAGCAGGTAGACCTAGACAGAGCAGGTAGGCCTAGACAGAGCAAGTAGACCTAGACAGAGCAGGTGAGTACAGGTAGACCTAGACAGAGCAGGTTTTTAGACAGAGCAGGTAGACCTAGACAGAGCAGGTAGACCTAGACAGAGCAGGTGAGTACCTAGACCTCAGACATAGCAGAGGGAAAAAAAAAGGTTTTACAGGTAGACCTAGACAGAGCAGGTGAGTACAGGTAGACCTACACAGAGCAGGTGAGTACAGGTAGACCTAGACAGAGCAGGTAGACCTAGACAGAGCAGGTAGACCTGGACAGAGCAGGTGAATACAGGTGACCTAGACAGAGCAGGTGAGTACAGGTAGACCTAGACAGAGCAGGTAGACCTAGACAGAGCAGGTAGACCTAGACAGAGCAGGTGAGTACAGGTAGACCTAGACAGAGCAGGTGAGTCCAGGTAGACATAGACAGAGCAGGTGAGTACAGGTAGGCCTAGACAGAGCAGGTGAGTACAGGTAGGCCTAGACAGAGCAGGTGACCTAGAGCAGGTAGACCTAGACAGAGCAGGTAGCATCCTAGACAGAGCAGGTGAGGGGGACAGAGCAGGTGAGACCTAGACAGAGCAGGTAGACCTGACAGAGCAGGTAGGCCTAGACAGAGCAGGTAGACATAGACAGAGCAGGTGAGTACAGGTAGACCTAGACAGAGCAGGTGAGTACAGGTAGACCTAGACAGAGCAGGTGAGTACAGGTAGGCCTAGACAGAGCAGGTAGACCTAGACAGAGCAGATGAGTACAGGTAGACCTAGACAGAGCAGGTGAGTACAGGTAGGCCTAGACAGAGCAGGTGAGTACAGGTAGACCTAGACAGAGAAAGTTTTTGTTGTTGCAGCCCTGTTCTACTCCTTTATGTTAATCTATTCATATATGCAAACACACACCCTGTATTTATGCAAATGAGGCACATATAATTGTATTTATTTTAACACAAAAGACCAACCAAAAAACAGCTGATACCATTACAAAATGTATATATACGTACATTCTAAGAAAAAAAGTGAAATTATACAATAAATGGTTTACCTAAATTCCCACCAAAATCCATGAACTCCATTTGTTATTTGTCCGTGCCAGTACAACGTGTTATGTGCAAAAATCTGATGGATTTTAAACATTCAAAACGTTTGGAGTATCTTCATCCACTGTCCAACTGTTGCATTTATTAGAATGATTTTGAAAACCTTTGAACAATTTGAAGGGCCGTTGCTACTCTGTGTGTGTGTTTACGTTCTCTTTAAGATCCACCTCGTACTCGGCCAACATAACACACTGGTTTTTGCTCATCATAGCTTCCTTTCACATCATGACCTCAGTGGCCTCTGCCTCCAACTCCTCATCCACTGCAGAGGGAAAGGTTTTAAAGATTTAGAGTACCGCTGTACCATACCTCCTCCTGTGGGGGTACGATGGTCTGGAAGCCATGGTAGGGCAGTAGGTGATGGGTAGCATCCTCCAGTGAGGTGAAGGGGGACACATTTGGGTCCAGGCATGGTCTTGCGCTATCTGCTTGTACATTCACACACACACACACGCACGCACGCACGCACGCACGCACGCGCACACACACACACACACACACACACACACACACACACACAGGACACACACACACACAGCACACACAACTGTTCGCTGCTCACAGACACAGGACACAGACTCCCTCACAGACACAGACACAGACACACACACACACACTGCCCATGGCCCCCAATGGTGGAACAAACTCCATCAGTAACTACCCCAGTTTAAAAGTCCTAGGTTAGGGTTATACAGTTCAGGGAGAGGTCAAGCAGCTATAAGGACAGGTAGGTATGTCAACAGTTATTTACATTAGTGGCATGGTTCCACTGAAGGAGTCAGTTACTGTCAGGAAATGGATGCCCCAATTTGTGTGCTTCACTGGCAGATAAAGTAGTCCATTGATAAATAGTCCATTGAAATGTAGTCCATTGATAAAGTAGTCCATTGATAAAGTAGTCCATTGATAAAGTAGTCCATTGATAAAGTAGTCCATTGTGAATTGCTGAGTGGCAGGTCTGTTATGTCCACCACGCTATGGGAACATTGGGATGGAGGACCCAGCGCCCATCGGTGTGTCCACAATGAAGGAGGGGGTAAAACCTGCATTGAGACGTATCCGCTGTCCCTGCAGCAGACCTCCTCTCTTCAACTCAGTCAAAGGCCCGTTGGTACATGTCTAACAGAGCCTGGTGAAGAAAGCCCTGCTTCAGAACATGGGAGTTGTCCTCTTGGTGACCCACCTTTTTGGGAACCACTGATCTAAAGAATGCCTAGTAGTAGGCAACCAATCATAATCCATAGTGACTGAAGTGTAGAGATGCAGGGTAGGGTTATTGCCATGCTCCATGGTCACCATGGACAAAGGTGGACAAAGAGGGGACAAAGAGGAGAGGCAGAAATGAGCTTGGAGAGCATAAAACACCTGGGTTTGTTGTGTCTGATATCTAAAAGGGCTAATCCATTATTTCTCAACTGTGATGCCAGCAGCCACATCCCATTTAGCAGTAGGCTTAGGAACAGGCTATAGCAGGATAAGAGAAGAGATTAACACCTCCAGGTGTCACCTTTAGAAAACAACCCAATGGGCACACCTTGTCATTTCAACGTTCATAATTGAGTAATATTTGGTTGGGACATTGGTCAATGAGATTACATCCTATATTCACCCAGGCAAAAAGAGCCTAAAGTTAGCTGGATTTCCAATGTGTTATCACAATGCTTTCAATCATCTAAAAGCACAAGCAAAGTCCAATGGAAAAACAATGTCTTATTTTTGCTTGCGTTTTTTTCAACCAAATGTCTGTCACTGTGCTTTCAACCATTTTAAAAGCACAGCAGTTCAAATAGAAGTACATTTTCAGATATTTTGTTTATTTACACAACATATTGCGTTATCAATGTGCTTTATCTAATGGCAGAACCAAATCATCTGGATTGTGGTTGAGATAACATTAAAAGTACATGGTGCAAGTGATCAATGTTGTTCAAGATTCTGCACAGATTATTAGAGCAATTGTGAGGATCTCCACAGACCTGTGGCGACCTATGTGTAACGGATGTGAAATAGCTAGCTAGTTAGCGGTGGTGCGCGCTAAATAGCGTTTCAATCGGTGACATCACTTGCTCTGAGACCTTGAAGTAGTGGTTTTTGTGGAGCGATGGGTAACGATGCTTCGTGGGTGACTGTTGTTGATGTGTGCAGAGGGTCCCTGGTTCGCGCCCGGGTATGGGCGAGGGGACGGTCTAAAGTTATACTGCTACATATGCATGCGATCTTGAACATGCACGCTTTAAATTATTACATAAAGAAGACATTTATAGTAACAGTGACCTCAACATGTGGCCATTGATATGTTATTAATTTCAAGGTCGAATGTTACATTAGTTTGTAAAAGAGCTTCAACTTTAGTCTATTTGTTGTATTTCAAAAGTAATATTGAATTATGTTTGGTTGACAACGCAACCAAATATTAACATTAAAATGAGATGTAGATACTGCTTGGATAATTCCATCTGATCATGTCACGTTCTGATCTTTATTTCCTTTGTTTTGTCATTATTTAGTATGGTCAGGGCGAGAGTTGGGTGGGCAGTCTATGTTTGTTTTTCTATGTTTTGGGGTATTTCTATGTTTCGGCCTAGTATGGTTCTCAATCAGAGGCAGGTGTCATTAGTTGTCCCTGATTGAGAATCATACTTAGGTAGCCTGGGTTTCACTGTGTGTTTGTGGGTGATTGTTCCTGCCTGTGTTTTGCACCAGATAGGGCTGTTTTGGGTTTTTGTTTTTGTTAGTTTGTTCATGTGAAGTGATTTATTAAACCATGAATCAAAATAATTACGCTGCGAATGGAGCCTAATGGAGAGGTGCGTGTAGTAAGCACTAGATCTCCCGTGCTTACCCAGGGTGGGTCCGGACTAGAGTAGTTGTCCAGCCTGGGGAAGTGGTGCCAAGGTTGCGCACCAGAGCTCCAGTGCTCCCCCACAGCCCGGTCCTTCAGGTGCCTCCTAACACCAAGCCTCCTGAAGGTCTCCCCAGCCTGGTGGTTCCTGTGGCAGCCCCACGCACCAGGCTGTCTCTCTGTCTCCTCCCTGCAGGTGGTCTCCCGCCTGTCCGGCGCTGCTGCCGGAGTCTCCCGCCTGTCCGGCGCTGCTGCCGGAGTCTGAGGCGCCAGAGCCCCTCAGCCTAGAGGCGCCAGAGCCCCTGCCCCTCTGTCCAAAGCTTCCGCCCCTCTGTCCCGAGCTGCCCCTCTGTCCAGTGGGGTCATTGAGAGGGGTGGCCAAGGTTAGAAAGCCACGGAGGCGGACTAAGACAATGTTGAAGTGGGGTCCGCGTCCCGCGCCAGAGCCGCCACCGCGGACAGACGCCCACCCAGACCCTCCCCTATAGGTTAAGGTTTTGCGGCCGGAGTCCACACCTTTGGGGGGGACTGTCACGTTCTGACCTTTATTTCCTTTGTTTTGACATTATTTAGTATGGTCAGGGCGTGAGTTGGATGGGCAGTCTATGTTTGTTTTTCTATGTTTTGGGGTATTTCTATGTTTCGGCCTAGTATGGTTCTCAATCAGAGGCAGGTGTCATTAGTTGTCTCTGATTGAGAATCATACTTAGGTAGCCTGGGTTTCACTGTGTGTTCCTGTCTCTGTGTTTTGCACCAGATAGGGCTGTTTTGGGTTTTCACGTTTCTTGTTTTTTCATGTGAAGTGATTTATTAAACCTTGAATCAAAATAACTACGCTGCGCTTTGGTCCGCTTCTCCGTCAATGGAAGAAATCCCTTACAGATCATCTGGTTTAATACCATTCTTTAACTTTTATCTTTGGTTGAGTTGGAGAATCCAACTTATCAGTACCTCGTAACTTGTAACTATTTATTGTATTTCAAAGGTGATTTTGAATTGTGTTTGTCAATGCAACAAAATATCAACATTTGAAGTGGTATCTTCTGCTTGGACAGTTCCATCTGAACAATTTACTTAGTCTGGCTTTAATTCCAGTTTGTCAACAAATTAATGTTGGATTCACGTCTAGATTTCAACCAACAATCTGAGTTAAAGAAAAGGACTAAATCAAAGCTAATCGAATTTTCAATTGATTTAGTCCTGATTCTTTAACTTGGATTCTTTGAGATGGATACTTGAATCCAACATATCAATTATTCATTTGTAGATAAATTGGATTTAAAACCAGACTAAATAAGTTTCACAAATGGAACTATCCAAGCAGAAGATAAATATTGTTGATATTTTGTTGCATTGACAACCAAACACAATCCAATATCACTAAATAGGATTGGATTTACAATCAACCAGCTTGGAACCCTAGGCCTGTACAGTTGAAGTCGGAAGTTTACATACACTTAGGTTGGAGTCATTAAAACTCCTTTTTCAAGCACTCCACAAATGACTTGTTAACAAACTATAGTTTTGGCAAGTCGATTAGGACATCTACTTTGTGCATGACACAAGTACTTTTTCCAACAATTGTTTACAGACAGATTAGTTCACTTATAATTCACTGTATCACAATTCCAGTGGGTCAGAAGTTTACATACACTAAGTTGCCTGTGCCTTTAAACAGCTTGGAAAATTCCAGAAAATGATGAAATACATCCACAGGTACACGTCCAATTGACTCAAATGATGTCAATTAGCCTATCAGAAGCTTCTAAAGCCATGACATCATTATAATGACCTTCGTTATGTTTGGAGGAAAAAAGGGGGATGCTTGCAAGCCGAAGAACACCATCCCAACAGTGAGGCACGGGTGGCAGCATCATGTTGTGGCGGTGCTTTGCTGCAGGAGGGACTGATGCACTTCACAAAATAGATGGCATCATGAGGGAGGAAAATTATGTGGATATATTGAAACAACGTCTCAAGACATCTGTCAGGAAGTTAAAGCTTGGTCGCAAATGGGTCTTCCAAATGGACAATGACCCCAAGCATGCTTCCAAAGTTGTGGCAAAATGGCTTAAGGACAACAAAATCAAGATATTGGAGTGGCCATCAGAAAGCCCTGACCTAAATCCCATAGAAAATTTGTGGGCCTTCAAACCTGACTCAGTTACACCAGCTCAGTCAGGAGGAATGTGCCAAAATTCATTCAACTTATTGTGGGAAGCTTGTGGAAAGCTACCCGAAACGTTTGACCCAAGTTAAACATTTTAAAGGCAATTCTACCAAATACTAATTGAGTGTATGTAAACTTCTGACCCACTGGGAATGTGATGAAAGAAATAAAAGCTGAAATAAATCATTCTCTCTACTATTATTCTGACATTTCACATTCTTAAAAATAAATCCTCTTAGGGCTCGTGAACCGCTAGTGGGACACCTGTCGACGACATCTGGTGAAATTGGAGCGCGCCAAATTCAAGTTACAAAGTTGTAATATTAAACATTAATTTACATACAAATGACTTATGTATTTGAAAAACTTCTTGTTAATCCAATTGCGTTGTCAGATTCAAAAAGGCTTTATGGCGAAAGCATACCATGTGATTATCTGAGGACAGCGCCTCACGTCAAAATACTTTTTCAACCAGCACAGGCTTCACAACATCACAAATAGCGATTAAATAAATCACTTACCTTTGAATATCTTCCTCTGCAATCCCAAGGGGCCCAGCTACACAATGAATGTTTGTTTTGTTCGATAAAGTCCTTCTTTATATCCAAAAAAGTCTGTTTAATTGGCGCCATTGATTTCAGTAATCCACTCCTTCAACATGCATACAAAGGAATCCAAAAAGCTATCGGTAAACTTCATCCAAAAATGTCAAACAATATTTCTATACAATCCTCAGGATATGTATATGTGTAAATAAATGATAATATTTCAGATGGAAAGAACGGTGTTCAATAGGAAAGGAAAATAACAAAGCGCGCACCCTCATTCACACGCGCCAAAAGCCTACTTTTCCTGTTGAGCTCACTTTGGAAAAACTACTATTACTTGTTAGTTTTTCAAGAAACAAGCCTGAAACCCTGTATAAAGACTACTGACATCTAGTGGAAGCCATAAGTGCTGCAATCTGGGAGATATGTTTATATATCGACCCATATACTTGCATTGGAAAGGCCTGTGACCTCAAAAAAATGTAATTCTGGGTTTTCCTCAGGTTTTCGCCTGCCATATCAATTATGTTACACTCACAGACATTGTTTTAACTATTTTAGAAACTTCAAAGTGTTTTCTATCAAATTCTACCGATTATATGCATATCCTGGCTTCTGGGCCTGAGTAACAGGCAGTTTACTTTGTGCACGTCAGTCAGACGGAAATTCAGGATAATGCCCCCCAGCCTTAAGAAGTTTTTTTTAAAATAATACATTTACATTTACATTTACATTTAAGTCATTTAGCAGACGCTCTTATCCAGAGCGACTTACAAATTGGATAAAAACTTCTTATCTATGTTACCTCAGGGACAGGCTCTCAATAAAGGTAAGGAAAGCCCGGTGAAATTCTGTCCTGAAAGTGCATGGATGTGAATAACAAAACTACAAATTCCCGATTAGAAGCTGGCTAATTTGGTAGGCTAATTTAACATGTACAGTTTATGATGTCTGTCACATCACATGAAGACCATACTAGTAGGAAAATGTTTATGTCCTATCTGTGCTAGGAAGTTATATTGAAATTGAATTTGCCTATTGAGTATTTCTTCTGTCATTATCTGCCAGGAAACCTCCATTAAATAGCTAGACGATTTTCATTGAACATCCGAAGGGTCTGAGTAGGCCTAAATAAAGGCTTTCTGTTGGATTATAATCATCACATGACTTCACATGAGCATTGGCTAGTATTATTCTCAGAAGTCACAACCAACCTGGGGGTTCAGATAGGCTACAGGTCAAGACAGTCAGCAAATTGCTACAGCTTTTAGTGGTTCCCTTGTGTTGTTAGGGTGGGGAACAATGCTTTTTGTACATGCCTATTCATACTCTTAAAATACTGATAGGCCTAGAGTAAACACTAAAACAAATGTGGACCACAAATTGGATTAAGGTTGGGCTGAACAAAGCTTTAGTCTCTGAGCCAAACACATAATTATTCAATTTTGCGCTGAAAAAGGAAACTGCATCAGACACCTGCAATTTGTACATTTTATGCAAAGGATTATGAAAGTGAATGTTCTAATTAGTTATATGTGTTGAGCTTATCATTGTATCATGGAAGCGTTGAAAGAAAATTTTTTCAGAGCCAGGTTTGCACCGCCAGTTCAAGGCATTTCTGATTAGAAACGGAGCATGGTGATTTGCTAATAAACACAGTACAGTGAAGGCTTTAAAACCAAACTGACTCTGTGGGAGCACAAAGAAAATTTGAGCCACTTTCCCAGCTTGAAAGAAAGCTGTGCGTTTCCGAGCGCACAGTTGGCTGATAAAATAGGTATGCTTGCCACTTTGCTGTTTTGAAGCACAAAAAGCAGGTTGGAACGTGGAAAGAGCCACAAAATAATTGGAAAAGGGTGTGTCTTAGTGATATGTAGAGCCAGTAGAGAAAACTATACGGTTTTAGTCAAATGCTGTGTGGAAAATGCTATTATGCATGTACTTTTCTTTCTAACTAGTTTTGAACTGTGTATTTTGTGTTTTTTGGCTATTGGATTAAATGGTAGTTAATCAAATCAAATCAAATTTATTTATATAGCCCTTCGTACATCAGCTGATATCTCAAAGTGCTGTACAGAAACCCAGCCTAAAACCCCAAACAGCAAGCAATGCAGGTGTAGAAGCACGGTGGCTAGGAAAAACTGCCTAGAAAGGCCAAAACCTAGGAAGAAACCTAGAGAGGAACCAGGCTATGTGGGGTGGCCAGTCCTCTTCTGGCTGTGCCGGGTGGAGATTATAACAGAACATGGCCAAGATGTTCAAATGTTCATAAATGACCAGCATGGTCGTATAATAATAAGGCAGAACAGTTGAAACTGGAGCAGCAACACGGTCAGGTGGACTGGGGACAGCAAGGAGTCATCATGTCAGGTCGTCCTGGGGCATGGTCCTAGGGCTCAGGTCCTCCGAGAGAGAGAAAGAAAGAGAGAATTAGAGAGAGCATATGTGGGGTGGCCAGTCCTCTTCTGGCTGTGCCGGGAGGAGATTATTACAGAACATGGCCAAGATGTTCAAATGTTCATAAATGACCAGCATGGTCGAATAATAATAAGGCAGAACAGTTGAAACTGGAGCAGTAGCACGGCCAGGTTGACTGGGGACAGCAAGGAGTCATCATGTCAGGTAGTCCTGGGGCATGGTCCTAGGGCTCAGGTCCTCCGAGAGAGAGAAAGGAAGAGAGAAGGAGAGAATTAGAGAACGCACACTTAGATTCACACAGGACACCGAATAGGACAGGAGAAGTACTCCAGATATAACAAACTCACCCTAGCCCCCCGACACATAAACTACTGCAGCATAAATACTGGAGGCTGAGACAGGAGGGGTCAGGAGACACTGTGGCCCCATCCGACACCCCTGGACAGGGCCAAACAGGAAGGATATAACCCCACCCACTTTTCCAAAGCACAGCCCCCACACCACTAGCGGGATATCTTCAACCACCAACTTACCATCCTGAGACAAGGCTGAGTATAGCCCACAAAGATCTCCGCCATGGCACAACCCAAGGGGGGGCGCCAACCCAGACAGGATGACCACATCAGTGAATCAACCCACTCAGGTGATGCACCCCTTCCAGGGACGGCATGAGAGAGCCCCAGTAAGCCAGTGACTCAGCCCCTGTAATAGGGTTAGAGGCAGAGAATCCCAGTGGAAAGAGGGGAACCGGCCAGGCAGAGACAGCAAGGGCGGTTCGTTGCTCCAGAGCCTTTCCGTTCACCTTCCCACTCCTGGGCCAGACTACACTCAATCATATAACCCACTGAAGAGATGAGTCTTCAGTAAAGACTTAAAGGTTGAGACCGAGTTTGCGTCTCTGACATGGGTAGGCAGACCGTTCCATAAAAATGGAGCTCTATAGGAGAAAGCCCTGCCTCCAGCTGTTTGCTTAGAAATTCTAGGGACAATTAGGAGGCCTGCGTCTTGTGACCGTAGCGTACGTGTAGGTATGTACGGCAGGACCAAATCAGAGAGATAGGTAGGAGCAAGCCCATGTAATGCTTTGTAGGTTAGCAGTAAAACATTGAAATCAGCCCTTGCTTTAATGCCAGGCACCACACACTAAAAGGGGAAAAAATATTTTTTATCATATCACAATTAACTTTACCAGTTGAATGTTGCCTACAAATCAACAATTTCTCTCTGGACAAGTCTGGAGAATATATCTAAGCATAAACACACACCATTTTGTGAATGCAGATGCTTTTGAAGAGGAAAAATATGAGTTGAAGTGTGGGAAGCGGAAATGGCAGTTGAAGAGAAGCACACTGAAATTAGACTACCAAATGCAAAATGCCTATTTAGACCCAATCAACATATCTAAAAAGTAAGTTACCAAATATCATCCAGTTTGTAACATTCTCGATGAAATGACCTTTTAAATGTTGCAATTGAGTGTAGTGAGCTTTGAAATGATTGATGTATGTCCATTTTAAAGCTGTTCAATTTATTATAATTTTTTATATGAGGGTATTATCATACAATAAAGAAAATATACATTTGCATCAAGTTGACATTTTTATGTTTATAAAAATAATCAAAAACAGGAGTAATATAAAGCAGTTGGCTAGTGTAAAAAACGTGGCACGGTGTTGTTGCCATTTGTACCCCACCGCAACATTATACAAGATCACCTTTTCTACATGACTTTCTACGCCTGTCTCTCTGCTTGAAATCCATCCAGCTTACAGTGTATCAATGAAATTCAGACAACGAGTGGAATATATTGTTATATAAAACACAGATATTCAGCAGTGCATTGTACACTACACTATCATTCCAAATGGTAGTACATAAGAGTGACTCTTTCCACATTTTCCCATTGAAGCACACAAACTATTTAAGTTAACTATGCACTATATCATTTTGGTTCAGTACGTATCAGTTCGAGCAGTTTGATTAAGTGATAGTTTGTGGTATTGCTAATAAATGACAAGAAAATCATATCAAAAGTAAAGTGAATGAGAGCAATTTGAAAAACAGATACTTAGATTGAATGCGTATCCTAATAGAAAGAGTGATTTGGTGCAGTGAACAAGGACTTTGTGAATTGGTTTGTTGTACGCAGTCAATTGAAAATGTGCTTAGAGTTTTGAAACATGAGCCATGTTGATGATCTGTTTTGATTTTTGTACTTAGAGTTGTGAAAATGTACCGTATATTTGTGAAAATTGTTCTGTACAAAACATTAAGAACACCTTCCTAATATTGAGTTGAATCCCGTTTTGCCCTCAAACAGCCTCAATTCGTCGGGGCACAAACTCTACAAGGTGTCGAAAGCTTTCCACAAGCATACTGACTCTTGTTGAGCCGGATGTCCTTTGGGTCCTTTGGATCAGTCTTGATACAAACGGGAAACTGTTGAGCGTGTAAAACCCAGCAGCTTCGCAGTTCTTGACACACTCAAACCGGTGCGCCTGGCACTTAAAATCTTTTGTTTTTGCCCACTCACTCTCTGAATGGCACACATACACAACCCATGTCTAAAGACTTACAAATCATTCTTTAACCTCCTTCCCTTCAACTAGATTCAGCTGGCGGGGACAATTTCTTTCTTGGACAGATTTTGGCAAACACCCGAGGCAGGAGAGTCTTACTCTTAGAACACCACTCGCGCTGTCACTAGTTGGTTCACACTTGACAAGGTGGAAGTTCCTGCAGCCACAGGACCATCTCCAAGGTCTCCCCATCCCAGTGCAGCCCAGCACAGGTCATGTAGGAAGCTGACGCTTAAGCAACAAATCAAGTACATGGTAAGACAAGAGATTAAAGCCCAAGGCTCATCTGCTAAAAATGGGATCAGGGCTGATTAGCAGGGTTTAGGATGACGTACTGCAACTTTGTGGCTTGATCACTCTGCTACTCACCTGGCTACCTCCTTTTTGCAGGAAAAGGATCCACCTGGAATAGCTGTGTAGCCCGCTATCCTGTCATTTTGGGGGGATTTTATGTGAATATTTGTTTTATCATCTTTGGTGGCAGACTCCTCTGTCCACCCAGCACTATGGACTTTCCTGATTTGAGGTTGGTCAGAATGGATATGAAGAGGGGAACCCTTGCCAAAACACATTCTACAGCTCCTTTCTGGAACGGATTACAATTTTCCAACTGAAACTCTCCACGGGAACATTGTTGCCTAAAGGTCAACTGAGGTCTTAACTGTTACTGAAGAAATAACATTGAAAAAACTTGTTTTTACTATTTTGTATATTCAAATTTGTATATATATTTTTTTATCCAAGTTTTGATTTCGGGAATAGTGTACACTCTGAGGTAAGCATGGTGTTGATGAAGGTAAAGTTTGACTTGCCGAAGCGGGTGAAGCTTGCCCAGGGCCTGTGGCTCATGTACTGGCTAGCCGTGATGACCGGCATTCTGGTCTTCAGTCTGGGGTTGTTCTTTAAGATCGAGCTCCGGAAGAGGAGTGAGATGATGGACAACAACGAGAGCCATTTTGTGCCCAACCTGTTGATTCTAGTTGGCCTGGCTGCTTGCGGGGTAAACGTTTTTGGCGGCAAGGTGTGCCACGACTCTCTGGATGCTTTGAAGTTCGTCAAGTGGAAGCCCATGGTCAAGGGCTACCTGATGGGCTGCTTCGCTTTCAACATCCTCCTGTTCTTCACAGCTCTGCTGTGCTTCTGCATGCAGTTCCAGTTGTACTTTTCCCTGGCTGAGGGTCTGAAGAATGGGATCAAATACTACAAGGATACGGACACACCTGGGCGCTGCTTCATGAAGAGGACACTGGACATGACCCAGATCGAGTTCCGCTGCTGTGGCAACAACAACTATAGGGATTGGTTTGAGGTCCAGTGGATCAGCAACCGCTATCTGGACTTCAGCAACGATGAGGTCAAAGAGTGAGTACTGAAATCAGTAGCCGATAGAAAGCAATGTTGGTTGGATCATGGTACCCAGAAGGCCTAGATAGGCCCAAAAATTGTCAGTGTCTCTGCGTGTCAGCCAGAACCAAGAAATATGTCTTTCCACCAGAGCTCCTTGGCTTCGAAAGATTCCTTCAGTCTTTCCGATTGACAGAAAGGCTATTTTAGGAAAGAAGTACTGTTTTAATTCATGCCAAGTCTTATGCAACATAACACACATTGCTGCTACATAGGAGTTGTTTCTCACTCCTGACCATAGTCTCCAGATTTACTCATATGGTCTCTTGTGTTCTTGTGCAGGAAGCTGGGGACAGTAAATGAAAGAAGGTAGCACTTGCTGTCGCTAGTGTAAGGTAGTGACAACTTAGTTCATGTAAAACATACAAAACAAATAGTTTAATTAGGGGTATACCTTAAAGGGGGTCAGGGCAGGATAAATGTAGAGATAATTAAAGAAGTCTTAGTGGGATGCAGAGGATACCAGTGTAAGTGGAGTCAGGCTCATGTGCCAGGTTCTGATAAGTAGATAATCTCCCTGGGTCTAAATTCCACGTCCTTTAGAGCTTTACTGTCCCCCTAAATCATAATAAGACGGCAGTTAACTGTCACCAATAGACTCTGACACAACAGAAACACACTACCCCCCTCTCCCCCCAATAGTGTGCCTTGGTGGCAACTGATACTATATTTAGTCGATTTAGATTCTGATTTGAAGACATTGATTAAAGGGATAGTTCACCCAAATGACAAAATGACACATTGGTTTCCTGACCCTGTCAGCATTCTACGGATAAGGGATGACAGCAATTCATGCTCCGCTTTTGTTTACCTGGCCACTGTTTCAAATGTTAACTTGTGGGTATTCTTGGCCCAAATCCAATGCAAGTCAATGGTACCCATAGTAGCATGTTCATGCTTTATGTCCAAATCATCTATAAGTAACGACACAATCTTTTTTAGAATATTTAGGATGGATGATTTGGACATTTAGAAAGTAATTCAGGAATATGTTTGGAAGTGTGTGGTAATGTGTGAATAGCACAAGTGTAACGGTGTGCATGTTGAAACGCATTCGAGTTCATTCATGTGTGCACGTACAGTATACTTGACTGTGTGCATTGGGCATGCAGTGTTCATATGTTAATTCACTGAAGAGATACCCGCTGTCTCTCTCACTCACCAATGATCCCATCAAGAGGGTCCTCATGAACCCGGGTTGTAAGTCTTCAACCGTCAACATTAGCCCGAAGCAATCCCAACTTTCCTCCTGTCAGCCAAGGCCTCTCTATATGATAAAGCTGACTCATCGCTTAGTCATACAGTTAGTCTAGACTGACATTTAACATGTGAGCTGTTGCCTCATTTCAATGCTTCACATTGTCTGCGTTATGGCACTGACGTAAACCTGTCACGTGGATGACCTGCCGTGTGTGTGTGTGTGTGACATGGCCGGCATGACTTGTGACGTGTCCGACGTGTCTCTCTTGGCCTTTCCACAGCCGTGTCCTGAGCAACGTGGAGGGGAAGTTCCTGATGGAGAGTGTGCCGTTCAGCTGCTGCAACCCCGGCTCCCCCAGACCCTGCATCCAGCACCAACTGACTAACAACTCAGCCCACTATGACTACGACCACCACACCGAGGAGCTCAACATCTGGACCCGGGGCTGCCGCGAGTCCCTGGTCGCCTACTACGGAGGCATGATGAACAGCATCGGGGGCCTGATGCTACTGTACATCATACTGGAGGTGAGAAAGAGAAGAATAGGGAAATGGCTGGGGGTGGGGTGGGGGGCATTCTCTGGATGTCCTGTCAACGTCCTTCACTTCAGAGGGTAGCTGGCAACGTGCTAAAAACCACACGCAAACTAATTGATTAGCTGATTTGATTCAATTACACTTTTAAAAGGCACATGTGGGTAGGTAGTAGAGCAGGACTTGGCCCAGTGGTGTGGAGAACAGGGTAAAGAAAATGGAACAATTTAAGACTGTCCATCGGTTTCCCATTATTGGCCATATTGTAGAAGATGGCCATTTCTAACTATCTAGCTCAGTGAGTATTAGTAGAAGTCCAGCTGGTCCAAGTTGGCCACAGCTGACCAGTTCAGTGGGCACACATACCAACCCTCCTGAATATATTTAGACTGTAGGAGAACATGTGGCACTCACCAAGCCTAACTATCACCATAACGATGCCCTTCTTACAAGTGGGCACTGAAACATGCCATTACATAGTTGTTCTTAGCACTCACTTGACTTTCATGTAAATGACTTGCCAAAAGTAGACCTCTAGTGTCTGATCTATCTGCCCAGGCGTAAGTATCAAAAGTACATGTAACTGCTAAAATATACTTCAGTATCAAAAGTATAAATCATTTCAAATTCCATATATTAAGCAAACCAGATGGCACAATGTGTTTTTCATTTATTGATTTACTGATAGCCAGGGGCACACGCCAACACTCATTTGTGTTTAGTGAGTCTTGCCAGATCAGAAGCAGTAGAGATGGCCAGGGATCTTCTTTTGATGTGTGTGAATTGGACCATCTTCCTGTCTTGCTAAGCACTCAAATAGTAACGAGTACTTTTGGGTGTCAGGGAAAATGTGTGGAGCAAAAAGTACATTGTTATCTTTAGGAATGTAGTGAAGTAAAAGCAACAATTGTCAGAAATATAAATAGTAAAGTAAAGTACAGATACCCAAAAAAACGACTTAAGTAGTACTTTAAAGTATTTTTACACCACTGTGTGGGTGTGGTATACGCAGTGAGGGAGGATGAGGGTTAGAGGGGTTAATCTGGGCAGAGCAGAGACCAACAGGTAGCCTTCCTAGAAGCACTAATAGGTTTGCTATCTGGGTCAAAACAACAACACTTAAATTGTCATTTTGTGCCAAATCCAAATTTGAGATCTGTGTCAATTCATTGATGTCCAATTGGCGCCAATGGGAGATTTGATCTAAAAACCCAACCCACTGGGGGAAAATATTGTTTCAATGTCACTTCAACAACAAACAAAAAAAATGTGATGACGTTAAATCAACGTGGAAAACTAATTGAATTTGCTTAAAAAGTATCAACGTAAGAGAATGTGGTCTGTTTTTCATCCAACTTTTAATCTAAATCCAATAACGTGGTTACATGTTTTGTTGATTTCACGTTGAATTCACGTTGAATTCACGATAGTTGACAACTCAAACAAATGTAAATCAAAACTAGACGTTGATCTGACATCTGTGCCCAGTGGAAAGCCTTAAGTGACTATCATTTTGGTTGTCGATTTAGAGCAGTGATTAATACATTTGGAATCAGTGTTTTCTAAATCTAAACCAGAACGGGTACCAGAGATCTCTGGTGGTTCAGAGGCCATTTGGATTGTTTGATAATTACAGCATGTCCGTGTAAAAGCCTCTGTCAGTGACGTACATATCTGGTTGGTCTGGTCCTCAGGCAGGAGTGATGGTGGGCTTACAGTACCTGACCACTTCTCTGGAAACGATGGCCGACCCAGAGAACCCGGAGAGTGAGAGCGAGGGCTGGCTCCTGGAGAAGAGTGTGAAGGAGACGGTGGCAGACGTCATAGCAAAGATCAAGGGTCTGGTCGGTGCAGGGAACCATGTGGGGGAGGTTGAGGAGGGGGTGGCCACTGTGAGTTGAAAGGGTCTCACCCAAAGGGACTATCGACGGGAGCTCAAAGAGAACTGGAAGGAGTGAGAGGAGAGACATCTTTCTCGGTGAAACAACACATACTCAAACATACACACACAGACACATCAATGGACCCATGCACACACCCTTTGAAAAGTGAACAACTAAACCAACTCCTCACATGAAGGGAGAACTAAACTCAAAAATGTGAATGTACAGATGAAGTCGGAAGTTTACATACACCTTAGCCAAATACTAATAATTTGTCTAAGGTGTATGTCAAATTAAAAAAAAAAGGTCAGTTAGGATCACCACTTTAATTTAAGAGTGTAAAATGTCAGAATAATAGTCGAGATAATTATTTATTTCAGCTTTTATTTCTTTCCCAGTGGATCAGAAGTTTACCTACACAGGTTATGTCGATATAGGACTCGTTTTACTGTGGATATAGATACTTTTGTACCTGTTTCCTCCAGCATCTTGACAAGGTCTTTTGCTGTTGTTCTGGGATTGATTTTCACTTTTCGCACCAAAGTACATTCATCTCTAGGAGACAGAACGCGTCTCCTTCCTGAATGGTATGATGCCTGCGTGGTCCCTAGGTGTTTATACTTGCGTACTATTGTTTGTCCAGATGAATGTGGTACCTTCAGGCATTTGGAAATTGCTCCCAAGGATGAACCAGACTTGTGGAGGTCTACAATTTTCTTTCTGAGGTCTTGGCTGATTTCTTTTGATTTTCCCATGATGTTAATTAAAGAGGTACTGAGTTTGAAGGTAGGCCTTGAAATGCATCCACAGGTACACCTCCAATAGCCTATCAGAAGCTTCTAGAGTCATGACATAATTTTGCTGTTTAAAGGCACAGTCAATTTAGTGTATGTAAACTTCTGACCCACTGGAATTGTGACACAGTGAATTATAAGTGAAATAATCTGTCTGTAAACAATTGTTGGAAAAATGACTTGTGTCAAGCACAAAGTAGATGTCCTAACCGACTTGCCAAAACTATAGTTTGTTCACAAGAAATTTGTGGATTGGTTGAAAAACGAGTTTTAATGACTCCAACCTAAGTGTATGTAAACTTCTGACTTCAATTGTATATCCTGTCCATAATAATTCTGTATATATGTTAATCAGAGTATATTTTTTAAAGAAAAATAATGAAAGATATATTTGGGTTGTCAAAACATCTGTACATGAATTTGGGCTTGTGAATATCTAGAAAATGTAATGAAACCTCCCCTCCCCGGGAATCCTCTCCATTAAAAATGATGGACCTACCCTGAAACAATCAAGCCTAACATAGTTGATCTATCCTCATGTCTAATAGTTTTACCCCCATGTCCTTTTTACACTCCACAACTTGTGTTAAGTGGATATGCAACCCAATAGCTACACAAAGATATGTGTTTTTGTCAAGTATTCCAAAAATGTTCTTAGTCTGCTCAATTTAACTGCATTTTCTAATCCAAAACACATTATCAATGCCTAATTCCACCCGGTCAATCGGTCACATACGTTCCCTCACGGCAGCTTAAATCGGGCAGCTGCGGAACCGGTGTCCTGGCTGTCCCTCCCAGCCCCCTCTCACACTGGCCCCTGGGGGCACATAAACCCGGGCACTGTAGTGTCCCCATACAGGTCCCTGCAGAGCAGCGCCACATGCATTTACATCTATTCAACACACACTTGAACATTTATTGGTTATGTATCAGTGTTGCTATCTGGTTATATGTCTGCTTGTTGTATGAGGCAGATTAAACTCTGAGGGGCTATAGTGGACTGACTGCCCAGATGAGGTGCTAGAAGCACGTATAAGAAGAAGGTTGTGTACTTTTTTTTTGAGAGTTAACAATGATCAGATTGGCAGTTTAAAATCAGCATACCCTTTATGGGCAGATAGCGATGCTGGTCAGTTTGCAGTGGATACAAAAAGTCTTATCAGTTGTCATATTTTTACTTTCTGTGTGATCACGATTTTCTTCCTTTGTAATATTGAGAGTTCATCTTTTCTGTAAATTCAGATTTTGAGATATTGTGTAAGATAAAAGATATATAAAGAGAACAAGAGTCGGATTGTCTGTTTTGTCCATAAGGTTTTGTCTGACATGAGTCATTTCTAAATTGATACTGCACACTTAAAAATGTCCTGTCACAGACATATGTACTCACATTCATACAGTTTTTAAAAAGTCTTTATTCACCATGGCCTATGCTTTACATTTCTCCCCTCATTCTCTCCCTTTGTGCTAACTTCACTTAAGTGACATGCTGGTTGCGGTAGTGTAGTACCGTATCCAAATGATGAAAAACGTCAATTAGGGAGAACCGGAGGTTCACAGCTGATGAGGCGTACGTGTAAAGAACCCAGTAGGAACCCAGCTTTCCCTGATGGGATCATCAGTAACGTGTGGTTCCCACTCAGCAGGGATCAATCCTCAGTTACAGGACAAACAAGTGACTAAAATCACTAACTGTGCCACCCTCAGAAGAGATAAGTTGTCGCTAGTTATCAAGTCCCAATTGAGAAAGAGGTCTTCTGACTAATGGGTCTTCCAGGTTAAACAAAGGTTTAATAAGAGTAAGTGTTGGATAATACATGTCAAAGGGTTGAGGTATATCCAGCAAATACAATTGAAAGGATACTTACCTATACCCTTTTTAATGTGTCCCCTGATATGTTCAACTAAGCCATAAAAGGAGGTATCCTTACCTGAGGGGTAGGTTCAGTTGAGCAAGAACAGTAAATATAGTTGTATACGTGAGAGTGATAGTGGGGGGTAAAGGGGACATCTGTCCTCTGGAATATAGCTTAAAGGATCTAAAGCACAAACAGCTGCTGAGGAGATAAGAGCAGTAAGAGGCTTTGATGTGCAGCTTAGCCCCGTCAGGTGATCGCAAGGACAGGTGCCTCTGACGCAGGGAGATGCCCAAAGCGTCTTTGACCAGATGGGGCGGGCCAGCCTCTCTCCTGCAGAATTACAACCCAATTCCTCTCCAATCCTCAGGAGGCCTGGATATCTGTGCCAGAACGTTAGATCTAATTACTGATGCTAGGAAACGTAGTGATGCACATTTAAATACTGAAGTGGTTTGGGTTAGTTTTAACCTTGTCCCCAGGCTTGTGGCTGGGAATTATCCAAGGGAGACATTCTAATTGAAAATGTATTAAATTAAAAAATGTATTACCTATTAATAAGAATAGGAATGCAGCACTTAAATACTACTCTGTGACTTCCCTAAAAAAAAATCAAGTTTGAGTCTGGGAATGTTTCAAAGAAGCTTCCAAAAATATCTCGTACCTCACCTTGAATGTTTCTAACGTCAGCGTTGCTGTAATCCTGGTTAACCGCTGGTTAACTGGTTAAGTGTTCTCATTATACCAGCAGCTTTATTCTTCAACTGGGCCTTGGGAGCCTAATCCACCTTATTATCCTGGACGGTTTCCATGGTGGTTATACTGGGAGGCCCTGACAGATCGGAGATGGGCACAAGTGCTGCTCACAGCAATAGGGATATTAATATCACACAAGGTCACACACACACAAAGCCCAGCAGGGGTCTTTGCATTAAAGGGTTATTGCGAGATTTTGTTCTACTTACCCAGAGTGAGATGAACTCATTGATACCATTTGTATGTCTCCATGTGAATTTGAGGGAAGTTGCTAACTAGCATTAGCACCATGCCTGGAAGTCTTCGGGTACTGCTAGCGTACCATAGTCTAGCCTTCGTCATTGCGCTAACGCTAGTTAGCAATGGCGCAGAAAACTACCTTCAAACTGCACGTAGAGACATACAAATGGTTTCCATGAGTTCATCAGACTCTGGATAAGTAGGAAAAAGGCTTACTTGCCTAAATATCGCACTAAGACCAGGTATTGGCAGGGAGGGACCTCATGATAAGACTCAAAAAGTTCAAATCAAATCAAGATACATAGCTAGGTCCCAATTCAATATATTGAGATACTATATGTATTGTGATTAGACTTTGCAATAGGGTGAAAGTGGTGTAATATACATGACATTTGAAATATGATACTACGAAAGTCTTAATGATTTTGCCAGGAAGAACATGTTTTTGCTGACAACTCAGTCAGAATGTTATATGTAATTGAACTGTTAAATGACCATAACAAAATATTACGATTCAAAGATTCGTAAGCCTTTGAATCGATTCACTATACATGCGATAGAGATCAATGGCACCCCCCCCCCACAAAAAAAGTGGATATTAACCAAATCAGTCATGATTTCTGTGTTCCAACAGGCCACACAACATGGTTACTAAAATCCAATTTGGATATATTTGGCTGTTTTAGCTGCATAATATTTTGAAATAATCCTTCGTTCTGCTAAATGCTAACTCCCATTTGTATGAGTTAGTAGCATAGCTAGCCATCTAGAAATCAGTGGTGCTACTTGATTGTCTTGAAGCTGTTGTTAAGTGTAATGTAATTGATTGGTGAAGATGACAAGTATTGGGGATGACACCCATACAGCATTATACTCCGATTTTTATCTCAACATAGTGTGAAATACACATATATATATACACACAATAGCCTAAATGTAGGCAATTTTGATGTGGGGTGGGGGGGGCAATGAGGAGATTCTGTCCCCCACGTGGGGACGCCTGAGTAGCGTTGCCAAGGCACTTCCAATGTTTTGGTCAAGTTCAATCGATCTCTCTACCATATCTATTGCAACAAAAAAAAAAAAAAAGTATAGCAATATTGATTTCCCCCCCAGCCCTACCATCGTCTAGTGACTACTTCAAAGTACACCTCACAAATAGACAAGACTCAGGCATTCCTTTTCCTTTTTAATTCGGTATCATTTTACAATATAGTACAATGTACTCATTTATACAATAATTAACATATTAACAAGTCTGTGACATGAAAATAATGATGCATCCTCGATATTGGGAGTGTGTTGAAGAATGGGGGTGTGGATGGTTACCATAAGAATATGCCAAAGGAGTGATAGGAGGAAGAATTATTGAGCTTCAGGTCCCAGCATCAGGGAGACCCTGCATCAGAGAGCAGTGTGTGTGTGTGTGTGTGTGTGTGTGTGTGTGTGTGTGCGCGTTCCTCTAAAGTGCCTGCATGTGATTCTCCTGTTAAGTTTCTGAGCTTTAAGGATGATATTTCAGGCTACCTGTCATGTCACACACTGCTGCCCCCGCTGTAGGTGTGGTAAATGGTACAGTCCGGAGACAACCTTATGATTAGGGCTAGGACTACCTGACCAAAAACACAACTCTGCGCTTTACTTATAGGCTAAAGCTAGGTCCCAGAGTTGTTTTCCAGGTCAGGTCGTCAGGCAAACTCACAGGCCCTACTTATGACAACTTCACAGTCCATACATGGAAATAAGGTTAAAGGGATATGTTCCGGCACTCTTCTCAGAGATCCAAAAAAACAACAATACAAAAACAATTACCAAAACAAAACAAACCCCATCAATGCACAACATCCACGTCAGATAAAAAGTGAGAGACTACATGGCTCTCCAACAAACCACACACATATTACCACAAAAGGAAGAGGCAGCCTTGCAGTAAAGGCTCATATCAGGTTTCCTTAAATATAGTGTTAAAAAAACAAATAGTTGACAACAGTCTGGATGCATTCAAAACGCACATAAACATAACCTGCAAAACGTTTCACACGCCAACATACACAAGGACAAATTGAAAAAACAAAACACAGGCACTCGGGAGTTAAAACACACAAACACCGGTTTGTTACTGCACTGTGCATTTGGGTGTCCATCAGACTGGAGAAAGTATTCAATGATTGCAGCAGGGGGGAGAATATACCTTTGTATTGGGGTCAATCAATTTCAGGACTTGAATTGAAATTCCAATTCAAAGCTGAAAAGCACAATTTATTTTCAATGAGGATTTTTCAGCTCTTGGGTTCAAACTTAAATTCAAGGGAATTGAAATAGAATACTGTTAAGGGCACAATCTGACCTCACCTATAGACCTATCAGATGACATTTTGGCCCAAACTCTGAAATGAGCAGTCACTGGCTGACAAAAGCAAGGATGAAAACCTTGTGCTTACTCAAAATGTTTAGTTTCAAAGCAATCCAACACGGCAGCCATCTATCTACCTTAGAAATAATTTAAATCGTATTTGAATAGGCAGAAATTAAATAACATTCCTATAAAGAAGTTATACTCTGGAGTATTCATGTTGCACCCGACCCCGGCGGCCCGATGTGTCAGCTAAATGCTTTAGAATATATAGATTTCATATTAAATCAGAAAGAAAATAGAGGAACACATTCTTTCCAGGGAGAAACAGCAAAAAGAAAAGGAGGAAAACATACATCCAGCCAGAGGGGGAGAGAGGGAGGAGCGAGAGAGGTGGGGCTCTGTTGCCATGTCCACCACGCTGCTGCTCTCCCATGTGCAGAGTCCCCCATGTTGGGAGAAGGGGTGTATCCGACTCTGGTGGGTGGGGACCTATAGTAATCTATGACATTCACAGGTGCTGCCAGTCGATACCCACCAGGGTCTGGTTGGCCTCCTGGGCGTGCCCTATTTCCTCTGTGACGCTGTGCTGGCGCCACAGCTTCTGGATCTTGCGGTAGCGCTGGTGGCACAGGTGCAATGGGTTCCCCCGCCTGGATAAAACAGAGATGTTTTAAAAACAGCGGAGCACAGCAACACACACTACTGGACACCTTTCAGCACAGACCAATAACATTTACAGTAGTGGGTCTGAAAGTTGTTTCTGGGGGACTCTAATGAGCGCCGGTGTCTGTCCCAACCGTTTGAGAAGCCATTTTGAGAACCACTGCTGTACTGTAATGAGTGAATGTGCAGTGGTGTTCACCTTAGGCCCTGGTCCGTCTCTCCATAGTCATCCAGGTAAGGAGGAGCGTAGAAACAGCCCTTAGTTTTACCAGACAGGAACAGAACCTGGCTCTCTCTCACTCTGGAACACAAATGATAGCATTATACTCGTACACTCATGAACGTCGGTAAATCTGTCATTTTGTTGTTGTCAAGTAACCATTTCTTTGTGCTCGGGGTAAAATGAAAATAGAGGTCTTTGACCACGCACACTAATGGGGGGTTTGTCCATCGAAAGAACAATATGCAGAGAAGCACTCAACCCTACTGTAAATGTGGTGGTGGATCTTTGATGTTATGGGGATATTTGGCTTCAACTGGTCCTGGGGCCCTTGTTAAGGTCAAAGGCATCATGAACTTTACCCAGTACCAGGATTTCTTTTGGGCCAAAAACCTAGTTGTCTCTGCCAGGAGGCTGAAACTTGGCCGCAAGTGGATCTTCCAGCAAGGCAATAACCCCAAGCACACATCAAAATACACAAAAAAATAAAGTTAATTGGCCACAAAATCAACATTTTGCAATGGCCATCTCTGTCACGGACTTGAATCTCAATGAAAACCTGTGGTTGAATTGAAGAGGGTAGTTCATAAGGATATCAAGGGTCTGGAAAGATTCTGTATGGAGGAATGGTCTCAGATCCCTCCCAATGTGTTTAACTCATAAAACATGTTAGAAAAGGGCTCAGTGTCGTTATCCTCGCAAGGAGTGGGTGCTAGAGTACTGAAAACAGAGGATCCAATCATCTTTCAGATGTATTTTTTAGTATTACTTGTTAAACAAATTCATTCTCTGAGCAAATGTATAAGTATACAATAACGTGTATAGATTTTTTGGGCATACAATATAGCTCAGGATTATTTACTTTATACAGTCTTTTTCTGCTCATCTTTATCAAGGCATCCAATAATTCCAGACCCCACTGTATACAGGCGCACATTTCAACACACACACACACACACACACACACACACACACACACACACACACACACAGGTCTGTACCTGAGGAAGATGCCTACTCCGGCTCCGCAGGCAAAGGTGTGCGCGGTGCAGGCTCCCACGTCCTCTCCATCTAGCTCTGTCTGGCAGCAGTAGCTCTGTGAACACAGCATGGAACCACACACCAGGCACAGGGTGGGCGCACGGGACTTATCCCCACCCGACTTGGGGCACCTGGGGGGAGAGCATAAACACACAGTTGGGGCCAAATACACTACATGGCCAAAAGGTATGTAGATATCCACTCATTTTGAAGGGGTTCGGCTATTTCAGCCAGTATAAAATCGAGCACACAGCCGTTCAATCTCCATAGACAAAGACTGGCAATAGAATGGCCTTACTGAAGAGCTCAGTGACTTTCAACGTGGCACAGTCATAGGATGCCACCTTTTCAACAAGTCAGTGAGTCAAATGTCTGCCCGGCTAGAGCTGCCCCCATTAACTGTAAGCACTGTTAATGTGAAGTGGAAATGTAGAGGAGCAACAACGGCTCAGCCGCAAAGTGGTAGGCCACACAAGCTCACAGAATGGGACCTCCGTGTGCTGAAGCGCAAGGGAGAACTGTTTGTCGGAAGCTTCATGAAATGGGTTTCCATGGCCGAGCAGCCGCACACAAGCCGAAGATCACCATGCGCAATGCCAAGTGTTGGTTGGAGTGGTGTAAAGCTCGCCGCCATTGGACTCTGGAGCAGTAGAATGTGTTCTCTGGAGTGATGAATCACGATTCATTTACATGTTAGTCATTTAGCAGACACTCTTATCCAGTCACTGTACCCCAACTGTACACATTTCCAACTAATCTGTACCCCAGACAATTGACTCAGTACCAGTACCCCCTGTATATAGCCTCAATATTTGTGTTACTTTTTATTTTATTGTTTACTTTAGTTAATTTAGTAAATATTTCACAGTAAATGTCTACAGCTGTTGTGCATGGGACAAATAAAACTTGACTTATAATCGTGAGAGCATACATTTTTGTATTTTTTCATACTGATCTCCCATGTGAATCAAACCCACAACCCTGGTGTTGCAAGTGCCATGCTCTGCCAACTGAGCCCCACCAGAGGACCAGATTCACCATTTGGCAGTCCAACAGACAAATTTGGTTTTGGCGGATGCCAGGGGAACGCTACCTGCTCCAATGCATAGTGCCAACTGTAAAGTTTGGTGGAGGAGGAAAAATGGTCTGGAGCTGCCCCCATGCACAAAGCGAGGTCTATACAGAAATGGTTTGTCGAGATCAGTGTGGATGAACTTGACTGGGCTGCAGAGCCCTGACCTCAATCCCATCAAACACCTTTGGGATGAATTGGAACGCCGACTGTGAGCCAAACCTAATCACCCAATGTCAGTGCCCGACCTCACTAATGCTCGCGGCTGAATGGAAGCAAATCCCCGCAGCAATGTTCCAACATTTAGTGGAAAGCCTTCCCATAAAAGTGGAGGCTGTTATAGCAGCAAAGGGGGGACCAACTCCGTATTAATGCCCATGATATTGGAATGTGGATGTTCAATGAGCAGATGTCCACATCATTTTGCCCATCTAGTGTACATTGGCACCATTGCACATTTCTTAACTTCTTCGAGATAGGGGGCGCTCTTTTAATTTTTGGATAAAAAACGTTCCCGTTTTAAACAAGATATTTTGTCACGAAAAGATGCGACTATGCATGTAATTGACAGCTTTGGAAAGAAAAAACTCTGACGTTTCCAAAACTGCAAAGATATTATCTGTGAGTGCCCCAGAACTAATGCTACAGGCGAAACCAAGATGAAGTTCCATACAGGAAATGGCCCAGATTCTGAAGGCGCTGTGTTCCAATGTCTCCTTATATGGCTGTGAATGCGCCAGGAATGAGCCTGCCCTTTCTGTTGTTTCTCCAAGGTGTCTGCAGCATTGTGACGTATTTGTAGGCATATCATTGGAAGATTTACCATAAGAGACTACATTTACCAGGTGTCCGCCCGGTGTCCTGTGTCGAAATTATTGCGTAATCTCTAGGCCCATGCGCGTTCCATTTCTTCAGAAGAGAAAGTCAACTGCCACGAAGGATTTATCATTGATAGATGTGAAAAACACCTTGAGGATTGATTCTAAACATCGTTTGCCATGTTTCTGTCGATATTATGGAGTTAATTTGGAAAAAAGTTTGCGTTTTAATGACTTAATTTTCGTTTTTCTTCTTACCCAAACGTGATTAAGATAACGGAGTCATTTGTCAACACAAATAATCTTTTAGTAAAAACTGAACATTTGCTATCTAACAGAGTCTCCTAATTGAAAACATCCGAAGTTCTTCAAAGGTAAATGATTTTATTTGAATGCTTTTCTGGTTTTTGTGAAAATGTTGCCTGCTGAATGCTAACGCTAAATGCTACGCTAGCTATCAATACTGTTACACAAATGCTTGTTTTGCTATGGTTGAGAAGCATATTTTGAAAATCTGAGATGACAGTGTTGTTAACAAAAAGTTAAGCTTGAGAGCTAGCATATTGATTTCATTTCATTAGCGATTTTCATGAATAGTTAACGTTGCGTTATGGTAATAGCTTGAGGCTGTAGTCACGATCCCGGATCCGGGATGGCTCGACGCAAGAAGTTAAAAGCCCAATCCAGTCAAAATTCTGTTTTTGCTGTGTTTTATATCATGTTGTAAAACAGCTGATGAAACTAACATTGTTTAACAAAATTATTACAGCAATGTATTTAAACATTACTAGGGCCCAAACTCAAATCAGTGTTTGAGGGGTGCCTTCCACCAACTGCTCTCATTATAAGTTATGGAAGTGATTCAGATTGACGCATAGGGTGTCTATATAGGGAAAAACACACGTTTTAAATAGATTGTTCAAAAAGAACAGACATTTCCCACCTTTATTTCACCCCTCAAACACTGATGATTAAGAGCAGTTTGCTGCTGAAGAGTGGGCCAAATTGCCAGTAGAAAAAGGTACAGCAAGCTCAATGATGAATACAAGAAGCATTTCTCGGCAGTTATCTTGGCCAAAGGCTGTGCAACCAAATACTAGCACCAGGGTGCCAATCATTTTGTCTCTGCCATTTCTCTTTATCTTCTAAAATGATTCATTGTCAACTTAAGTTTATAAAAAATAAAATTGGTTCTGCAATGTTGAAAATCAGTGTGGAGACCAACAGTTTTCAATTTCAACTTATTTGCGAAGAAATAGGGAATTATTTAAGGAAAGTGCGATAAGTCCAATATATTTGACCGCAACTGTATTAGACATTCACTCTAAAAGGTCTTCCATAGGACAGGAAGGAGAGCAATGACATCCAATTGCTCCCGATTGTACTGTTGTAAGGCTATGCTATGACATCTCTGATGCACTAATGACAGTTGTTCGCTGGGCACTCACGTGAAGCTTGATGCTTGGTTTATGAGGGCACTGTAGTCATCTGGGAGGTCAATCAGGCTGTTGGACTCCCGAGGGAAACTGAACAGAGGAAGAATTAGTCAGCCCTAGAGCTCTTAACACCATCAACAACAAATTCTGTACAGTTCTTAAAAACAAAAATGAAAAACTTGACCACACCAGTGTTAATTCTGTCAACAATAACTAATGACGAAAAAATATTGGTCAACATATTTTTCCTGACGAAAACTAATGCCGATAACGAGACGCCATGAATGTGTTACGAGAATTCCTTGCGAGAGTTAAGGACATTCAATTCGACATGAGGCTCCCATTCGTCCGTTTTTGTCCAATCATAAGCATGCATGGGGCGGCAGGGTAGCCTAGTGGTTAGAGTGTTGGACTAGTAACCGGAAGGTTGCAAGTTCAAACCCCCGAGCTGACAGGGTACAAATCTGTCGTTCTGCCCCTGAACAGGCAGTTAACCCACTGTTCCTAGGCCGTCATTGAAAATAAGAATTTGTTCTTAACTGACTTGCCTAGTTAAATAAAGGTAAAATAAAAAATAAAAATAAAATGCCTTTACAGAATGTTTAATGCAATCCTCTCATTGGCATAAGTAACGTCTTTCAGTAGCGCGGTCCGATTGAGCTGATCTGCTCTTCCACACAGCTCCCAGGTGGTCACTTCAGGTCACTCGTCAATCTTCTGACATGATACGCAGAACAATGTTAACTCTATCTTACTTTCATGTAGGCTATTTTTGCTGGTGAGGGTAGGCAAAAACACATCTGCCACGGTGACCCTCAACACGGGGGCCCTTCAGGAGTGTGTGCATATATCCCTATCCTGTACTCCCTGTTCAACCATGACTGCGTGGCTGTGCACGACTCCAACACAACTATCAGCAAGACATTGAGGGAGAGTCCACGAGCGGATCGTGTAGTCCACGAGTGGATCGCGGGCTACAGGAAAAGGCAGGCCGAACAGCCCCCCATTAACATCGACGGGGCTGTAGTGGAGCGGGTCGAGAGCTTCAAGATCCTCGGTGTCCACATCACTAAAGGAGCTATCATGGTCCAAACATACCAAGACAGTCGTGAAGAAGGCACGACAACGCCTCTTTCCCCTCGGGAGGTTGAAAAGATTTGTCATAGGCCCTCAGATCTTCAAAAAGTTATACAGCTGCATCACCGCTTGGTATGGCAACTGCTTGGGTAGTGGGGACGTCCCAGTATGTCACTGGGGCCTATCCAGAACCTCTGTAGCAGGCGGTGTCAGAGGAAGGCCCTACACATTTTACAAAGACTCCAGACACAACAGTCATATACGGTTCTCTCTGCTACCACACAGCAAGTGGTACCGATGTACCAAGTCTGGAACCAACAGGACCCTGAACAGCTTCTACACCCAAGCCATACGCCTCCGACATAGTTAACCAAATAGCTACTCAGACTAACTCATCACATACACTGCTGCTACTGTTTACCATCCGCCACTTTATTCCAGGCTGCAGTATTTGAACATATCTGCCTTGTACCCCTGCACATCAACTCGGTACCGGTCCTCCTTGTATACAGCCAAGTTATCTATTATTACGTGTTTCACTTTTAGATTATTTCTACATTTTCTTTCTCTGCACTGTTTTTAATTATTTTTTACAAAGCATGTAAAGAATAACATTTTATTTTGATTGAATCTTCTCCCCGAGCATACACTGAAAATGGCAGGCGTCCAACGTGTAGATATTACTCTGCCATTTCCTGGTTACTTAAAATTCTACACTGCAAGAAAACAAGCACTTTAGAGTGGAGAGAATCACTGCACAACCTAAAATCGCAGTAAAATATATTCAATATTCAATAAATAAAAATATATTTTAAGCTGTTTGATGCTGGTGGATAAAACTAAAAAGTAAAGACTCCAGGGCGAATCTCCACCATGTTGCAGGAATATGGGAGTTGTTATTCGCCTAGCTTCCTCAAGGGGAAGCAAAGTTAGACATATTACCTTTAATGTGCATATGATGGAAGTTAAAAAGGTAAATATTTATTTCATGAAATAAAATGCATTGACTAATATGCGACTAACACTACACAAATTGCTAAAACTACACAAATTGCCCGGCGTTTTAGTCGACTTTTAACCTAATAAGTCTGAAATGACTGAAATGTATTTTAGTAAAAGGCAAAAGAAAATAGCTGCCAAAATTAACACTGTACCACACAAAATCATTTATACCAATATCCAACCTAAGTAGTCAGAGTCTATCACAGTAAAATAGCAACACTGACCTCACGAGAACGCCACCTCCCTGGAGGGTCTGTCGTACACCTGGGTGAGAGCACCACCTACAGGACAGGAGGACACAATACTAAATGAAATAAACTTTTGCCCCATCAGAGTGTGACCATGACAGAGTATATCAATCAGTCATTCAGCTGGCACTTCTGAACCATTCAGAGGATACAAGAGGAGAAAAGACAGGTTACTGGCGCGCAACAAGAGAGAGCGAAAGAGACTCTTACCCGTACAGTAAGGGCTCCAGTAGCTCCTTTTGACTGTGGTAAAGCTGAAGCAGGTTGGCGGGCAGACTGAGGTATCCACACAGTACCTCCCACTGACCAGGACACAGAGCTAGAAGAAACACAGAGAGTGAACATGAACAGCAAGGCTGTTTGAGACACACATAGACTTGAATATAAGTGTACGGTTGTGCCTATCATGGAATAACCACAATCAAGGCAAATAACCACAGTCACTGTTCGAACTGCAAAAATAAGGCACACACTAATTGTCTCTCTTCTCTCCCCTCCTCTCTGCCGCTGTAGCAGTTGCTGGAGACAGTTGGATATCTAGACAGATTATCATTCTTTTACACTACTGCCATTGTGTCAAATATTATTTCAAAAGAATGGATTGAAGGGTTATGGCAGCTCTTTTATTCATGGTCTTCACCCATTATTATCGGTTACACGATTATACAATTACCGTGCCAGCCCTGTGTGTGTGCGTATCCAAGTTGTAGTTACCATGCAGCTCTGGGGGCGTAGGAATCCCGTTAAGGTGGTGGAAGAAGAGTGCAGCTCCTCTCAGGTAGGGCAGGATGCCAGTCTTCACGCAACGCCACAGGTGCCAACCAGAGGCCACCTCAGGCAGGGAACTGTCACCACACACACACACACAGTTAGAAAAATCACACTCACAGCATGGTTCAAGCACAACGCGCGCATTACTGCGACAATACTGGGGGAAAAGCCGGCTGCTTAGTGGATAGGGTAGATGAGTGTGTCGTCTGGGGGATTCACGGCAACGTGTCATATCTACAGAGCCAGTGTCGCCTCACCTGCCCAGGTGTGTTCTGAGGGTGTTGTAGAGAGTGCAGATGTCCTCCTCCTCCTCCCTCTCTGCTCCCCCACTCTCCTGCTCCATGGTCACCTCCTCTGTTGAGACACACACACACACACACACGTTTGTTTGGTCCTTTCTCTACGCCGTACAAACACGTTTCATGTTTAACAGCGGTTAACTTCGACGACTCGTAAGAACCCTCTTCTCAACTATATAAAAGGTAAGATTTTAGCTGGGGTTGAGAGAACTTTAAGATCCATGCAGACATTTCCACACACACACACACACACAGTCCAGGTGGAGGGTGCTCGCTCTCCTTACCTGGGCCTGACGTGAGCAGCATCTGGACCATGTGAGCCACAGTGATGAGGTGGAAGAAGTGCAGCTGGACAGCGTCCACGCTCAGCCCTGAAGAGTCCTGGGAGTGGACCGACCCGTAGGACAGAACCACACTCACCTGAGAGAGGGATCGGTGTTGACTTAACATTTATATACCCAAATCACATTTTATTGCTCACATACACGTTTAGCAGATGTTATTGCGGGTGTAGCGAAATGCTTGTGTTACAGTGCAGTAATGTGTAACAATTTACAAAGACACACACAATTTCAAAAAAAATATATAATTCCATTAAGAAATATATAAATATCAGAAGGAGAAATGTAGGAGTGGCATTGACTAAAATATAGTAGAATATAATACAGCATATACATATGATATGAATATAGCTGTATGTAAACATTATTAATGTTTTATGGTCAGAGTCAACAATTGGTTTGCGTATGATCTGGGAGCCCAGAGATATGATATACCACTTGGAATGTACAGTACCAGTCAAAAGTTATGACACGCCATAACATGGACTTGGTCTTTTACCAAATAGGGCTATCTTCTGTATACCACCCTTCCCTTGTCACAACACAACTGATTGGCTCAAACGTATTAAGGAAATCAATTCCACTAAATAACATGGCACACCTGTTAATTGAAATGCATTCCAGGTAACTACCTCATGAAGCTGGTTGAGAGAATGCCATGCGTGTGCAAAGCTGTCATCAAGGCCATTCCAGTGTTTTACTTGCTATATTGCATTTACTTTGCCACCATGGCCTTTTTTTTTGGCCTTTTACCTCCCTTATCTCACCTCATTTGCTCACATCGTATATAGACTTGTTTCTACTGTATTATTGACTATATATGTTTGTTTTACTCCATGTGTAACTCTGGTGTTGTTGTATGTGTCGAACTGCTTTGCTTTATCTTGGCCAGGTCGCAATTGTAAATGAGAACTTGTTCTCAACTTGCCTACCTTGTTAAATAAAGGTGAAATAAAATAAAATACATTTTAAAAGGCAAAGGGAGGCTACTTTGAAGAATCTAAAATATATTTGGATTTGTTGAAAACATTTTTGGTTACTACATTATTCCATGTGTTATTTCATAGTTTTGGTGTCTTCACTATTATTCCACAATGTAGAAAATAGTCAAAATAATGAAAAACCCTTGAATGAGTACGGGTGTCCAAACTTTTGGCTGGTTCTGTAGGTGTGATGGACGGGGACTCACCAGAAGGTGCAACATGTCTATGTCCAGGATACAGGGAGAGGTCTCCACCTGGGGGTCTGGAATCAATGCTACACAAAACACACACATACCATCAATAAAAAAAAACTATACAACTCAAATGCCTAGAACAAAAAAAAAAACTCAACATATGCAACATTAATAACCTCTTAGAACTACCCCCTACTTTCCTCAATTTCCACCTGAAGACATACCCAAATCTAACAGCCTGTAGTTCAGGCACAGAACGAAGGATATGAATATTCTTGGTACCATTTGAAAGAAAACTCTGAAGTTTGTGTAAATGTGAATTGAATGTAGGAGAATATAACAACAGATCTGGTTTAGATAATACAATGAAAAAAAACATACGTTTTTTATTTTTATATCATCTTTAAAATGAACAAGATAAAACAAACATTCAGATAGGATGATGGGGACAATTTCAGTGAAAAACACAAGAGGGTAACAGTACTTGTGCAAAGTTTCAGAATGATAACTTCCAAAATGAGTGTGCTACATGACATTTATCATGAAGTCACCCAGGTGTCCCACACAAGTAGCCCAAATGTACCCAAGTGGCCAAATTGGTGAAGGCATACATTTTGAAACTATATACAAATGTCAAAATGGTATTCTAACACACCCCCCCCCAAAAAAAAATGGAGAGAAAAAATATATATACATTTACAAAATAATATGGGTAACTATTTACACACTTTCAATATTTGGAAGACCCTCAGTCCTCTATCAAATCAAATGTATTTATATAGCCCTTCGTACATCAGCTAATATCGCCAAGTGCTGTACAGAAACCCAGACTAAAACACCAAACAGCAAGCAATGCAGGTGTAGAAGCACGGTGGCTAGGAAAAACTCCCTAGAAAGGCCAAACCCTAGGAAGAAACCTAGAGAGGAACCAGGCTATGGAGGGGTGGCCAGTCCTCTTCTGGCTGTGCCGGGTGGAGATTATAACAGAACATTGCGGAGATTTTCAAACGTTCATAGATGACCAGCAGGGTCAAATAATAATAATCACAGCAGTTGTAGAGGATGCAACAGGATAGCACCTCAAGAGTAAATATGAACAGTTTAGGGTTCCATAGCCACAGGCAGAACAGTTGAAACTGGAACAGCAGCAAGGCCAGGTGGACTGGGGACAGCAAGGAGTCATCATGCCAGGTAGTCCTGACGCATGGTCCTAGGGCTCAGGTCCTCCGAGAGAGAGAAAGAGAATTAGAGAGAGCATACTTAAATTCACACAGGACACCGGATAAGACAGAAGAAGTACTCCAGATATAACAAACTGACCCGAGCCCCCCGACACAAACTACTGCAGCATATATACTGGAGGCTGAGACAGGAGGGGTCAGGAGACACTGTGGCCCCACCCGATGAGACCCCCGGACAGGGCCAAACAGAAAGCATATAACCCCACCCACTATGCCAAAGCTCTACACAATATTGTGATGCTGATGCCAGGTGCCATAGCAGTCTCTTTCAGCTGTAAAGCTGAGGGTCACCAAGCATGTGGCGCAGGTGATGGGGGACTTAATTTTGCAAAGAACACAGCGACACCTCCATGCTGTGCCCTTTTGGCCCTGAGGCACATCCATGCCTGCAGAAATACATTTGGGCAGATGAACACCACTTGTGGCAGGAGCTGGATGAACCAGCTTCAGTGGGGGGTGGAAACCTTGGCCCTGGGGGCTGCCATTTGGAGTCAGTGTCACTGTGAAAGAAAATGTTCAGTTAGAATAGTTTCACATATGAGCCCTGTATCAACAGGTATAATAAACAGATGAGATATATATATATATATGAGAGAGAGAGTACAGGGAACATAAGGTTGAATATATTATTATGACCTGCTAGATCTACTGTCTATTATATTATGACAGACCAGCTAGATCTACTGTCTTTATTAAATTACAACAGACCAGCTGTATCTACTGTCTCCATTTCACTTTGGCCATTGTTGTGGGCCTGCCCTCCCCTCAAATAGGCTATTTCATGTGGGTTGGGGTGGGGCGGCAGACACACGCATCTCACATTTCACAACATTACATGTTTATATATTGCTTCTAAAATAAAAAAAATCTAATAATATTTTATATTATTAATTTCAAACAAGGGCATTAGCATGATAAGAACTTACCAGTCCAAAACGATGTCCTCTCCCGTTCAAAATCGCTAAATGAATCGTCCTACAACAATCCGTCTCACGTTCCCAATCAATTTATTCTAAAATTGTGTGTACATCTGTATAGCGAATTACTCTCTTTACACCGGAGCATACTACATGGGTTAGTCTTGCAACACATAAACATGACCTATTGCCGTTTACCTCAGCTCATTGGCTATCTACCCAGCAAGATTTCAAGACGATCAGTGGTCATTGGGTTAAAATACAGTCAATCAACGAAACAGCGGGCAAATCATTGGTGCACAATGATGTCATGACTTGTTGTCTTCAAATCGGTTTCTTTCAGTCAATACGTCCCGCGAAATGACCCATCGGGTTTGATTGTGTTACAAACAAACCAGTTGATTGCAGTGAAACCAAACATGACTGGAAAAGTCACGTTCTGTGGGGGTTATTTACCTGGAATGTGTCGTCTCAAATGGAATGAGACGGAATTCACGACAAGCGGTTCACAAAATGTTTCGTGTTAGGCTATATATTTTATCAAACAAAAGATCATTCATTGTGTAACAATGAGCATTGAAATTACAAACAGACGAAGATTGTCAAAGGTAAACTATTTATTTTAATGCCGTTCCTCATTATGTTACGCCTGTGCTGGTTGAAATTTTTATTTTATTTTTATGGGGCTTTATGCTCAGATAATCGCATCGTATTCTTTCGCAGTAAATCATTTTTTAAATCTGACAACGCAGTTGGATTAGCAAGATTCTAGGCTTTCGATACATGTGAGACACTTGTATTTTCATGAATATTTAATATGACTATTTATGTAGCGATCACCGTATGTTGTACAATTTCAACCCGCTACCGGGTTCCGTGCTCAGAGGTTAACACAACATGTGAATTTGAATTCAGGCACTGAAAAGACCAGCCTACTGGTCCTGCAGGTGCCCGTTGACAGTGTCTGTCCTACCTGCTACCAGTCTGATGTAGTGGCCCTGCACGGAGGGCTGAGAGGCTGCAGTCCAACACGCTGAGCCAAACCTGGCCAGGGAGCTCAGGCAGTCATCCTGCACAGACAAGCACCGGTGTCAAATATGTCTCGGCACCTCTCCACATAACACAACAACCTAGAAGTCCACTGACTCATAGGTCAGAAGGAGAGGTTATAGTCGTTTACCTGTCTGCAAGGTAAACTTCCAAATAAAGGCTTCTCCTCATCCACCAACAGTCGCTCTGCAAAATGAAAGAAGAAGAAAAAAGTCAGTCAGTTGAACATCACAGCGAGAGAAACGATTGTTGTGTTTGGACATCTGTGGGCCATTCTCAGCAACATATTAACTGACCCATTAAATAATGAAGACTTGACTAGGGCTGTGGCGGTCATGACATTTTGTCAGACGGTTATTGTCACGCAAAAGACTGCCGGTCCCACGGTAATTTACCGTTAATTAACATAAAAAGGTTTAGCATCTCCAGGCCTCCATGCATACAAGCCACTTTGAAACATCTACATTAAAAAGAAAAAAAAAGAAATCCATTTACACCATCACAATAATTCCATTTATTTTAGTCAGGCCTAAATATACATTATGATATGAAGAGAATGTATTGAGTTGGCCTACAGTAGGTATATGTTATCTGGCTATGGTCTATGCCCTAGGCTTGTTCATTTAGCTGACAAGATATATGAGACTTATAAGCATTCCATCATTGAATTTTATCAGATTTTACAGTACGAAGAATATAATTGAACTTAGCTGAATAAAATATAAATGATATTTTACCCATTACAGCACGAGTGCGCATATGAAGTGGCTATGTTGAGTGTAAAAGTGATCATTGGAAACAGGTCCTATTACGCTTTAGTAGTGAATGATACAAACCTCAGAATGTCTTAGAAATCAAAACGTATATGGGCTGCATGGTGCGACTACAGTCTATTGAGGATTTGAGCAAGTAGCCATAAAAAGCCTGTGCTCCGTTCCTTGCCTCAGGCTGCACAGCTGTTCACCCATCAGACTATTCGCAATTTATCTGGTCTTCACTAATATGTCAAATGAGTTTATTAGTAAAATAACGATTTAAAAATGGGCAGGAACAGGGACAGAGGGGAAACAAAAGATGCCATCTGTATGCACTCAAACAGCCTAGTCAGTGAATGGAGGCTGAGCCCTTTCCCAACGGTCTGTTTTGTAGGCTACTTTGGTTGTAGAGCGGATCACATGCTCAATATGAGCAGCTGAGAAATAAACAAACACTTCATTCAGTCCATGCATCAACCACTGTTTGAGGAGCCTGCTCTCGCTGCCAGACAGGTGATATACTGACAAAACCCTGTCCGCCGTGGGCTCTCCAATCTTGTTCCTGCAGCTAACACAGTGCTTAATTATGGAAATCTGTTCATCAACATGTTTTTGCAACTACACATATTTCACTAAACTGTTGAGGAGAGAGAGGAGATAGCTATTAGGCTATTCAAAATAAAATACAATTTCACTAATTGTAGGCAGCCCTTCACAATCAATCAATAGCATGGCCAAGGGATGTAGGTTCTCACCCAGACTCATGGATATACATGTTGGAGCGTAAGGTAACCAGTCCATCCAGTATGCACAACACAGTCCACTCAAATGTCTTTACTTTTGGAGTATAGGCTAGACCAATTATATACCAAAGAAATCTTAAAATCAGTTTTGTTTTATGTTGTTTTCCTTCCATGCATAATATAATGGTAGGAAATGTATTGTATAACGGCACAATCATCATTTTAATTCAGGGTTTTTTCGGGTTTGGGCTCAGAAGCATTTGGATTGAATCGTCACCGTAGAAAGCGCTGTCCATTTCGTTGTGTTAGGCTTTAAAACAGCATCCACCACAACCATGTTTTACACTGTTTTAAAAGTATGATCGACCTACTGTTCTGATGATAAGTGTTTGATGTGATTTTACATTGTATTTGCATTGATGTTAGTGGTTAGAGGGACAATAGAGCCCTGAGTACCAGACCATTAGCACCTGATGGTAACAATAGAGCCCTGAGTATCAGGCCATTAGGACCTGACGGTAACAATAGAGCCCTGAGTACCAGACCATTAGGACCTGATGGTAACAATAGAGCCCTGAGTACCAGACCATTAGGACCTTATGGTAGTTAGCAAGTTGGGTACTACCAAAGCATGTCTAGAGTGCATTAAAGAAGATTACGATGACTCAAAAGTCATGTGGAATTTTACTCATGACTGCCGGTAAGTCACCACAACAGCCCTAGACTTAACTCAAACCCACATGTGCACCTTTGACATGGGTTTTATATCACTTTAAACTATGTTGGTTCTTTAATTCTTGTCAATCATCTTTTTTTTCTGTCTGTATTACCGATAGACTGGATGGTGTAGGCACAGCTGCCCCAGCACATGATGGGCACGCGGGGGTCCTGCTCGTTGGGGTGCACCTTAAGGCCAACTTTGTAAGTCGCCGTCCCAAACGTCGTCAGCATCTCCTTTATGGTGCTGGAGTAAGGACTCCTGAAGAGACGGGTAAGTGAACAACATCAAAAATCAGAGCATGTCAATCAAACTAACCCAAAGATGTTTTGGTTCACTCCAAAAAGTATCTCTCGCTCATAAAATGGGTTACAATGTCAGTCATGAGCATTCACTTACATGGGTGTGTAGTCTATTCTAAAATTCTCAGTGGCAGGGCACTGCTCTTCAACCGTCTCTTCAACAGCGTCAACACCTACACACACACACAGGTTAGTGACATAACGTGACCGCATAGACACATTCTGTCGTTTATCACTTCAGAAACACTCATCTCAATGCTGATATACAGTGACCTCTAATGTGTTACATTGAACATATGAATGTGTCGTGCTATGATGAGAATGATCTGCGCGGGAAGGAACGCACCGACGGGCTGGAGTTTCCTGTGGGCAGAATGCATGGCCTTGATCTGTTGACCACTGATCTTTAGCCACTGACCCAGACCAGGCTGCTCACAACTGGAGAGAAGAAAGAGAAGGCGACTGGTCAGTGGACTCACACTTATGGAGAAGTATACAAACATGGGCTGGCCATTTCTTCTTAATTTGGCATGCTAATAACAAGGCTGCTGGTATACACAGAGTTTACAAAACACTAGGAACACCTTAATATTGCATTGCACCCCCCTTCGCCCTCAGAACAGCCTCAATTAGTCAGGGCGTGGACTCTACAAGGTGTCAAAAGCGTTCCACAGGGATGCTGGCCCATGTTGACTCCAATGCTTCCCACAGCTGTGTCAAGTTGACTAGATGTCCTTTGGGTGGTGGACCAGTCTTGATACACACAGGAAACTGTTGAGTGTGAAAAACCCAGCAGCGGTGCAGTTCTTGACACAAACTGGTGCACCTGGCACCTACTACCATACCCTGTTCAAAGGAACTCAAATATTTTGCCTTGCCCATTCACCCTCTAAAAATGTCTCACACACACACAATCCATGTCTCAACTCTCCGAAGGCTTAAAAATGATTCTTTAACCTGTCTCCTCCCCTTCATCTACATTGATTGAAGTGGATTTAACAAGTTACATTAATAAGAGATCATAGCTTTCACCTGGATTCCCCTGGGTTCATCTACATCATGGAAAGAGCAGGTGTTCCTAATGTTTTGTACATGCATCAGAACCATTCTTTGAATAATATTTATTTATTTAACCAGGTAAGTCATTCAGAGCATAATTTATTTAACAATAATGACCTGAATTGTATTTTTAAAAAACATACATTTGCTAGCATGAGTCTTTTCTCTTGAAACATTTCTCAGCGTTCTCTATGTGAAAGTGTAAAAAGTCTGAATGACCTCTGTGTAGTTGTGGAGGTGACGACTGAGCGTTAGTGCCGAGTGAGCCTTGACCTCGCGTGAGAGGAGTGGTACTATTGACGTTAGAACTCTTGAAGGGAATTAACTGGGGGGGGGGGTGGACTGGTTGGAGGTGAATGAGAGGCGGGAGACCAGAGCGGATTCCTCTTGTGACAACCACTAATCAGTGTGGGGGTCACGGTGACCCTGTACCAGTCGAGTGTGGTTTCCTGCATCCCAGTAGTCTTAAGCGGAATCCTCTCGTTCCCTTCATCTGCACCGATCTGAAGGAACTGGACGGGTGACAGCAAATTCCCATTGAGAATTCACTATCTGCATTCACATATCCATCATTTTCAGATGGGCACAGGTAAAGGAAAAGAAACCAAATTAGACTGAGAGGTGCACACCAAATTAACACGTGTGTGTCTGTAGCCGAGTTGGCGCTTGCAACGTTAGGATGGAGGGTTCGATTCCCGGGGTCACCCGTAAGTTAAATGTTGGCAGCATGACCAAGTCGCTTTGGGTAAAAGCGACGGATAAAAGGCATATATTATGATAGTGTGTGATTGGGTACCTGTTGGAGCCCTTGGTGCCGGGGAGCAGCGGAATGACGGTGTTACTGAGGCACTCGCACAGCGGACACAGGAACTCCCCGTTCCCCACATCGTAGCTGGTGTGGACGCGCAGTCTCTGCTGACGCCGCTGCTCCTTGGCCTGCACCGCCTCAAAATACCTGCACACACACGACAACGATTGAGTTTTAAACCCAAACAGTCAACTCCACAGGCCCACTGAATCCTCAAGATCCAAACACTCCCTTTTACACAACCCCCTGTATGTGTCCTACTGCCTTGCCCCAGCGCTGTAGGACCAGGTTGTTGTAGAACCCCGAGTCTGGCTCACCTCTGCCAACAGTGAGAGTGCATGATGTGGCCACAGCTGCCTGTGTGCGTGCCAAACGACAGGTCAGGGTGCATGAAGAGAGGGTCGTAATGCTCTGGAAAACACAGGCAGGTAAGTCAAGCAATGCTAGTATATCATTCACAGACAAAACACAAAGACAATACATCATCCAATCTGTGGTATAGGATGAAGTTGCCTCTTGACACTGATCTAAGGTCAGTTTAACACTGATCTAAGGTCAGTTTAACACCCCCAATAGTTAAGATTAGGACTTGAGGGAAGGGAAGCTGATCCTAGATCTGTACCTAAGGGCAAATTCTACCCATCTTTGTACCCTCCAGTCTCTCTCTCACCGGGGTCGTGAGGTGGTCTCTTGCGGTTCTTGGACATGACGGTGGAGCGCTGGACGAAGGCAGCCAGCACCATGGCCTTGCTGTCAGCCCTGATCTCCTGCTCCTCCTGGCACAGGATACACGTCACCACCTGCCTCTTCTCCCTGGGACGAGACCTCCTGGGACCCACACACACCAGGGCTGCGTCTGATGAAGTGGGGCTGCAGGAGACGGGGGGACGACAGCTTAGAGCTTGATTGAGTGTAGAGTAGGGATTGGGTGGTGAAATACAAGTGTGTTTGCGTGGTGGTGGTGTGTGTGTGTGTGTTGTCAGTACCTGTGCTCCAGTGAGGTAGAGGTGGAGGCATACAGCTCCTCTAGACTCTGCTGGAAGAGCTCCTTGTTCTCGTTGATAAAGTGTCTCTGCATCTCTGACATCTGGGCCATGATCTTCTCCCTGCGCAGGCGAGCCATCTCCGCCTTCCTCTTCCTCTCCGCCTTGTCCTTGTCACACACCATCTGCAGGAAGGGAAGACACAGACGCGGTATATTTGTCTATTAAATTCACGAGAAACCAAATAAAATGCCATCTAGGTGCATCTCCTCTTAGATGAGCCTGACCCACCTCTTCCTGACCGTGGCTCCCGCTGGCGGTCACAGTATAGGTGGAGGCAGTCAGCTCCCGCATCGTCTTAATGCTGGCCACCATCTGCACAGTGACACAATACTATTACCTCGTCAAAAAGTGAGACATCAATATAAACACGAGAACATATCTTCCTATTTTGTTTGACATAAGTAAATTTGGATGTGCATGTGTCTCGAGGGACCACTAGTTGCACGCTGTCCTATGCTGCCTCCTGGTGGCCATGTACAATATTGCAGTGAACCAACTGAAACACTTGGGTAAGGTGTCTTCTATGACAGTTGCATTGGTAGGGGAGGTTGTAATAATGTTGACCCACCTTGAGGATCCAGCGGATCATGTCCTTGTGGACCTCCAGGTGAGGGGCGTTCTGTAGGTTCTCCAAGAGGGCCAGGACACTGGCTGTGTTACTGGGGGCTTCCCCTGGACCTAGGACACACACGGCAGTTAAATACACAAGTTAAAAAAGTAATGGAAATCAAACTAATGTTGCCCCCCCCAAAAGAAAAAAACATGAATACCTGCACAGTGTCACATTTGAATGACCCAGATTATTTTGAGCAACATTTCTTAGATTTTTATTTTTCAGTTCTCCTCTCTCAGTTTTACAGTTTCAGAGTGAGCGAGAGAGTTTGCAAAACAGGTCCTGAATTTCAGGCTAAAGATAACTCGGACTGGTACCCAGGCTAAGAGGGACTGACTCACGGGAGATTTTGAGGGTGAAGTTGAAAGAGACGTCGTGGTCTTCACTGCTGTTCTTCAACTGCTGCTGTTCCTCCAGCAGACCCATACCTATTAGGTGGAGCACCTGGAGAGAGAGACACACACACACACACACACACACACACACACACACGTTATGGACAGAGAGGCAGGCCTCTAATGTGCCTACAAATTAGCATAGTACGACACTGGAACACACACACTCTCCCTAACACGCGCGAGCACACGGACAGTGCGGTCCTGGTCTCCCTCACCCTCTGCAGCATGGACTCTGACCAGTGCCCTCCGCTGGGCTCCACAGCCCACTGCAGCACGGCTCCCAGCATCCCCAGCAGCACATCACACTGCAGAATATTCACCAGGCTGGCAAACAGCGGGGAGAACGGGGGCAGCATCGGAGGAGGCAGGGCTACAACAAACGGATTACTTGATAGACAGCTGAAAGACCACAACCAATCACCACAATAGTTACATAATCAATTCCATTTAAAGACGTGCTTCACGTATATAAAGGAGAGGGTTTCTATGAGACTCTTTACCCATGTCCTCTCCATTCTGTCGCTTCAGCTTTCTCTGGGCTTCCTCTGCCTTGGACTGGTCAGCTCGGGAGTAGTGGTGGAAGTAGAGGTTGAACTGCTTGGCACACTCTGGCCTGAGCTCATACAGCCCTCTGCCTGTCACGCCAGGCTTCCTGTGGGCAAAAAAGTGTGAGATGTTGGTCACTCTAGACCCAATGGGCGCATCATACATATCGAATTGTCTGATCTTTATTCAGCCAAGTCATCAGGAACAAACTCTTTCACATTAACAATCTGGGTGGTCAGTTTAAACTTCATGTAAGAAACTAGAGAAAGCGACTTACTTAAACGAAGCAACACTGTCGATCACTCTCTCCATACCAGTCTCCTTGTTCTCCTAAGGAAGGGAGAACAGTTCAACCTCTCTCCAAACACAAAGACAGTCGTGAAGAGGGCACAACAAAACCTTTTCCACCTCAGGAGACTGAAAAGATTTGGCATGGGTCCAAAGATCCTCAAAAATTTCTACAGCTGCACCATCGAGAGCATCCTGACCGGTTGCATCACCGCCTGGTATGGAAACTGCTCGGCATCGGACCGTAAGGCGCTACAGAGGCTAGTACGTACGGCCCAATACATCACTGGGGCCAAGCTTCCTGCCATCCAGGACCTATATAATAATAGGATGTGTCAGAGGAACGCCTATAAAATTGTCAAAGACTCCAGTCACCCAAGTTAGACTTTCTTCTCTGCTATCGCACGGCAAGCGGTTCCGGAGACAGAAGTCTAGGACCAAAAGGCTACTTAACAGCTTCTACCCCCAAGCCATAAGACTGCTGAACAATTAATAAAAATGGCCACCGGACTATTTACATCAACCCCCCCCCCCCCCCCCCCCCCATTTGTTTTGTACAATGCTGCTACTCGCTGTTTATTATCTACATATATATAATCACTTCACCCCTACCTACAAGTACAAATTATGACTTTTTTTTTTTTACTTTAGTTTATTTGTTAAATATTTGAACTCTTCTTGAACTGTACTGTTGATTAAGGGCTTGTAAGTAAGCATTTCACGGTAAAGTCTACATTATACATCAAGCTGACTCGCGCTACAGAAACAGGATGGGCTGATCTGTGTTCCAGCTAACACAAGCCAAACTCTGTGCAAGGCTACTTAGTCTCTTGTGGACAGACTACATAAACATATGACCAAATTACGCACAATTTTAGTTAGGCCAAAATAGACTAGCGTTTGCACCTCTTCTGCACTGCCTAGGTTCACCAGTAGGTGTCAGGGTAGTCAACGGGATACACTATTATTCCACGCAGTTAAAACGTCTCATCCAAAGCTCCAGATGGTGTGTAGATCATGGGAAGTGGGAGCAATCAAAGCAGACTCGTTACGAGATATTCCAAGTGAAAACTGCAGTCGGGCAGTCAGCCTGAACTTATGTGTGGTGAAAAGGGGGAGTGAGGGAGAGCGAGAAAAGGGGAGAGAGTGAGAGAGAAATATAGTAAGAGCGAGCAAGAAGGAAAGGAGAGAAACAGACAAAATAACACTGGGGTTAAAGTAACAAACAAAAAAAATCCCATGACTTGAAATTTAAGTCGATCTCAGATTGTCTAGAAAACCTTTGGTTGTACAGACTTTTATTTTTTAAAGACTGATAGGTTTGTCAGAATCATTTGCGGCCCAGAAAGAAGGGCAGTTTCTACATACTTTCTATTGTTTTAGACATTCAAGTGTGGCCTGGAGTGTTTTTTAAACCAAAATAATACCCCCCCCCAAAAAAACAACCTTTTTACTCAAATCTCATACATCACAGTGATGGAGAACTTGAACACTTGCTAATAGATAGAGAAATAGATAGCAAGAGAGCGGGAGACGTAAAGACAGAAGAGAAAGGGGCAAAAAGCAGAGACTTACGTTCTCAGGCAGGGCCTTGACCAGCTCGCTGTGGGCCATGGGTCTGATACACAGCTGGTGAATGATCTCCCGCTTGATCTCGTCACAGCCTTCCACCTGGCCGACGCCAGCCTCAAAACGCTCACCTGAGACAAACGCACATACCCATCAGGTACTACCACCGCCGTCGTTAACATAAGGAAACAAGTCAAACAGAGGCTCCAAGTACACAAACACCACATGATGAAACACCACCCCCCACCCCCCAAGGCAACAAGTCCTAGTGAGCGGATGGATAGTGGGACACTCACCCACAACCATCATGATGAGATGCAGCATCTCCTCTATTAGAGTGTTGTTCTGCTGGACCACATCCTAACAGAGACGTAGGGAGTCATGTCAGTCAGAGATGGACACACACACCAAAACTGAGCGCAAAGGAGTAAAAAAAAAGCCAAAAGGAAGTTGCCATTGTGAGTGAGAGAGCAGACCTTGTTGGTGTTCTCCCTGTTGTAGCTCTTCCTGCAGTCGGCGGAGCTGAAGATGTGGTAGAGCTCGAAGCGGCTCAGGACTATCATCAGGAAGTGGTTGGGATCCATCATGGAAGCTCCAGCCTGGAGTAAACACAAACGTAGACGTACACACACACAAACTTGTTCAAGCCTGTAACACGTTGTTGACCGTTAAGAGTCATTAGGTTGTTAGCTGAAACAAACCGACCTGCAGCATGATAAGGTCCTTGTCAAACATCTCCACTCTGCACTTGACATTGTGGTAGTAGTAGATCTGCAACCAGAGTACACTATGAGCTCTCTTCATTATAAACACCAAGAGAAGAGCAACACATACACACCGCGTGTTAGAGTTCTGGTATACAGCGCAGGGGGAAGAAAGGCAATACGGTGGCGGACGGGGCGATTTTACCTGATTCACCAATGAGAAGCCATTTCTCCTCCACATCCCAGCGTGCACTTGGGCACAGAGGACCAGGCAGCGAAGGGGGTGTTCAATCAGCATGGGGGGGCTCAGCTCACTCTGTGGAGCATACAAGAGACTCGTTAGAAGACACATACATTTACTAAAAGGTAAGCTGAACATGTTCCAACCGTACACAGAGACACTCCTGCGTGCTTACTAGTGGAAGCTGCTCAGGGAATCTGTAGGCCACCTCCATCTTACTGAGGAGAACGTGGAGACCTAAACAGAAAACCAGCAGTGACCATGTTAACAATGCGCTGATCAATATCAAAGGCAAAGCATTAGTGGTCTGTCATTCAGCTGTGTGTGTGTGTGTGTGTGTCCTACCTGCAAGTAAGCGGGAAACAGGCAGGTGGATGCTGACTTTCTCCTGAGACACGCAGTAACGGATGGTGTCCACAGAATGTCCACACATGCTCAGTGTGATTGGCTGCTCTCCATCGGTGAAGCCACTGTGGCAGTGTGTAAGGGCTGTTAGGCACTTCTTATAAGCTTCAATCAGCACTCGTTCCTGTGCGCGCACGCACACACACACACACACACACACACAGGGGAAGAAACAATAGGACCACAGGTGAGAGAAGGCAGCTGCGTGTTTGTGTGAGCGAGCGTTTGAGAATGTGAGTTTGTGAGAGAAAGCGAGCGTGTGTACATTCATGTGCATATGAGCGTGCTCACACACACACACACACACACACACACACACACACACACACACACACACACACACACACACACACACACACACGTATATGTCCAGTCACTCACATCTGTGGCGCACCACTCCTGCATCATGGAGATGATATGTGTGAGCTTCATCTGCAGGGTGAAGGCTGCCTCCCACTCAGGCTCCATCTCTATGTGCTGGCCCACCTGCCTCACCACAGGGTCCATGCCCTGAGGTGGGAAAGACAGAAAGCACAGATGCTGTTCAACACTACGCCAAATTAACTAGAGACCTGGGATGGATCTAATTACTCTAATTTCCTCCATCTGCTCTGGTGTGAAGGAACTATGCGGGTGAAAGTACGTTTTCCTGCAGGCTAGCTAGGCAACCAACCAACTTATTTGTTCTGTTCCAAAGTGCTGCGCAGTCTCAATCATGCCCAGAGGGGTTGTAACGCCATATGTCTCCTACCACCACTATAAGGTGACCTGTCCTTACCTGCATGCACTTGAACAGCTCCAGGAAGGTGTCGAGTCCCTCCAGGAACTTCTCCCTGAGTTGGTCACTCCACTCTGTGGGCCGACTGATGAGGATGTATCTGCGCACAAACAGCAACATCGTTTACAACCCATTCTGAAACACACACTCCACAGTGGTCAGTATGCTGTCTTTGTATAACACTCACACAACTAATCTACACACACTGTTATATTGCCCAGGGTGTGTGTGTGTGTGTGTGTGCACACATGCATCTTACTTGAGGTCTCCAATGAGGCTCTGTACGCGGCGGAACTTGAAGGCCTGCTGGGCGGTGTAGCGCTCAAACTGGAAGCGGCCCTGCAGGTCACGATGGCGCAGGTGGTCCACAAAAGTCCTGATGATTGTGGTCATCAGGTTCTCCTCTGTTATCAGCATGCGCGCCTGGGCCGGGGAAAGGAAGAGGTTCAGGGGGCCTCAAGTAGCAGGAGTAATTCTGGAGTCAAATCCTTACCACACACAATCTAAGCAAATCTATGTAAAAATGTGACAATATTCTACAGCCTGAAAGTAACTGTCCAGTGGAAATTGCACTTTTTAAAAGTTCATGTTCTGTTATTAACTCATAATGTTGGTGACTCATCCTATACTCACTCCTATGTGGCCAAAGGATACATTGTATCTCAAACAGACCATTTAAAAAAATGCTTGCCATTTCTTCAGAGGAAGATGCCATTTTCCTGAGGAGGAGCAGCGGGCCAATCAGTAGTCTACTCGGGTGAATATTTTTAATGACCGGTATACACCCAGACCAATCCAACACAGAATTGCTACTTTTTTAAAACATACTTCATTACCATTTTCTAGAAGGAAAACCATGTACACTCATATTTGTATTAATTATAGGTGATTGAAATCTGAAAACACTGGACAGTTACTTTAAATGAACACTACAGCATACAATTGGAATAGCATACGATTCTTTAACATTTTCTATGACATGGGTATAGTTATTACGACATGAAATTGAAGGCTGACTGGATAATGCCGTTAAGAAAAATCACAAAATCTAACGTCAGTATAGCATGCCACACCCTTTTCAAAGAATCAATGTTGAGAATGGAGCTATTCGGAACATAACTAAGATGACACTCATGATTTAGATCAGTGGTTCCCAAACTGTAGGGTCGGCGGGGAACTCAGTCCGGTTTAGGGCTGTTACGATGATTGTATTACCACCACAGGCAGTCACGAGTCATGACCACAGTCAAATTCCATGTGGCCTTTAGTCATGGTAAATAGAATAGGCTTCTCCAAGCTCTGATGCTGCTCAACATTTATATAGGCTATGCAATTGCATGAGAAAACAGTTGATGGCCTCTATTAAAAAGAGGATCCCATCAGCTTCCTAAAGACTAGGCCTACTATATTTATTTTTCAACTTTCCTAATATTAAGCACACTACTTCGTTTACAAAAGGAGCATCATCTACCTGGCTGGCATGAAAATGAACCATGGGAACAGAGTACTATTTAAGTGCATCTTTTATTATTTCCCATGCCCCCTGTTCCGAGACAGGTGCATGATCATGGTCCGTTCTAAATCAAAACTAATTTCAAACATATTATTCTCTATATGTAAAGACAACATTAAATTACGAATAGTTTGATTGGTGACAGTATTAGCCTATCACTTATGAACGATATATTAACACTTGTGAATGATGCCCAGCTTGTGTGCAGTAAGGCCAGAAACAGAGCATGCCTTTGTAGACTTTCTCAAATCAGTCCCACACCTCATGTAGCCTAGCCCATACGCCTATATGTTTTGTAAAGTGGCCAAATAACTTCTTAAAATTAAGCACATTAATCTGCTTTACAACCGGTGTAGAGCCTAACTGGCATACATAGGCGGCACGTGAGTTTCAAGTTTGGGGAAGATAATTTTCACCTTTATAATTAAGCATTACATGCATTATCACATTTCCCGTCACTTTTGAGAACAGCGGTTTGCCGCTAATTGATTGTATTTTGGAACATTCCCGCTTATAACCTACTACCGTGTGCGCATTGATGCTCTCATAACGTGAAGAAATAGCCTAATAGTTTATCAACATTTTAAGCTAAACATTCTGATCTGTTGCATCAGCCTCGTTGCTTTTAAGTTTTTGTGATGCTAGTGTTTGTATTAATTTGGGATCGATCACATCCCACGTTTGGAATATTAATTTCTTGCACTGAAGGACAATAGAATAGGTAAACTCTTGTATTATGGGGGATAGTATTCGACACAGGCTGGTGCTTTTGCTGTTAATTAGGCCTACTCATACTCATTGGCTGACGAAAAGTAGGCTAAATGGGGTCAGTTCTTCTAACATCGAAATTCGAAGTTTCATGCAGCTTTTCATAAGAGTAACTATTTCTTTGTTAACTGCTCAACACAGAAGAACCGCATGTGCGCAGTCGCTCAAATCGCTTGGAGAAAATATCCAGTGTATTTTATTCATGTTCAAATGTATTCCTCATACTATAAAATATTGCCACGGAACTCCAAGCAAATCTTGTCTGCTAAATGAACTTGTGTAGCCCACAGCCATATGGCATAGCCAGATCAGGACAATTCTGTTCTTGTGGAATAGAGAACATTTTCTTCATATCATGACAAAACTTCATGACTACCACAGCCCTAGTCCAGCTTTAAACTTACTCTTGAAAATGTTAATAGTAGAATGCACAAGGTGCAATTTCGAAATTGGGTAGTCATCATCAGTTCCTCTTGTCATGTCAGTCGTTGCAGACCATAGAGAGCTATTTATAACTCGTCAGAAATGTGCAGATCAACTAGCCCATGTCAGCTAATGTTTTTTAGCCAATTGATTTTGAATACACATTAGACATGGCAAGAAAATGTGCTTTTAAAATGACAAAATGTCTATGCACCCCATGACAAAATGTGTAGAATTGCAGGAAATAAGCTTTACAAACTTCCAAAATTCTCTCCACCAACAAGAGGTGTGAACAGTTTGTGTCATGAACAGTGCTTGTGCCCACAGAAATAGACGTGGCATGTGTGTGTGAGCGCGCAGAAGGGGAGGGATGTTCCCCAACGCTGGAAGGCACCCCCCCAGAGTGAAAAAGTTTGGGAACCCCTGACTTAGATGGCCATACTTTCTCTCTATGGACGTGACAGCATCCATACTAAGTCTAAGATCCCTGAGGTTGTCAGCATGCGTCCCATCTCGGATGGTACTATCTCACCCCGACCCTGCCGCCCGTACTCACCAGGGAGGGCACTGTGAACATTTGCACGGAGAGGTCAGTGACTGAGAACTCCCTGTCGTGGTCATCTTTCACATAGTCGCTCTGCAAGCGCTCATAATTCTAATGGTGTTGGCATGGGGAAGACAAGAGAAGAAGAGAAGGTGTGTGTGTTGAGAGGTGTGTGGTCAGGCGTGGGGTTGGGGTTACTCACCATGGTGGGGACGGTGAAGAGCTGAACTGACAGAGAGGTCACTGACACTACACGCTCGTGATCATCCTCCATAAAATCTGTCTGGAGGCGCCGGTAATTCTAAACGACAAGGGGGACATTCACCTCCTGGTCAAAGGGCGTGGGCCCCTTTCCCTCTCCTCAACCCCCCCCCCGCCCCAAATTCATTTCTAAGTTCCAGAGAGAAGTAACCCCTAGACACAGATCTAGGATCAGCTTACTCCCCAAATCGAAAAACCTTAACCATTTGGGAGGAGGAAAGCAAAACTGACCTCAGATCAATGTCTAAGGGCAACTTCATCCTTCTCCCTGTTAAGCTTCTGAAGCCCTCCTGCCCTTGACCACCCAGGTCTCTGAAAGCATAGACATAGAATCCCAGAAGAGCATCAGGCCAATTGTGTCCAATCAAAGTTAGGGTTAAATACTCCTCCACATAAGATTTTGAGCAGCCCATCTTATCCAACATCCTGGCTTCGAGTCTTAGCTCATGCGACCCAGTGAGCGTATATATCTATGCTCTCAGGTTCAGCTCAGGAGACCTGTAGAGCCTTGGCTCCGAGTGTGTGTGTGTGTGAGAGAGAGAGAGAGAGAGAGAGAGCAGAGCGGCCTTTGGAGTCAGACAGGGACCGGGAGTGTGCGGGCCTGAGTTACACGCCAAGCAGGCTGAGAGGAAATCCACTCAGGAGGACTGGTTAAAGGATGTGATGTAGTTAGTGCCCCCATCGAGGCTTGGTGCCAACACATTCACACAATAGTCTTCCGTTATATCAAACTTCCATTCAAGACAGTGTCCAATTCTTTGCAATAGCTACACCATACATTTACATTTGAGACATTGAGCTAGCACTTACAGTTGAAGTCAGAAGTTTACACACCCTTAGGATGGAGTCATTAAAACTCGTTTTTCAACCACTCCACAAATGTCTTGTTAGCAAACTATTGTTTTGGCAAGTTGGTTAGGACATCTACTTTGTGCATGACACAAGTCATTTTTCCAACAATTGTTTACAGACAGATTATTTCACTTAAATCACAATTCCAGTGGGTCAGAAGTTTACATACACTAAGTTGAATGTGCCTTTTAACAGCTTGGATAATTCCAGAAAATGATGTCATGGCTGTAGAAGCTTCTGATAGGCTAATTGGCATCATTTGAGTCAATCGGAGGTGTACCTGTGGATGTATTTCATTGCCTACTTTCAAACTCAGTGACTCTTTACTTGACATCATGGGAAAATCAAAAGAAATCAGGCAAGACCTCAGAAAAAATGGCAAACCTCCAAAATCAGGTTCATCCTTGGGAGCAATTTCCAAATGCCTGAAGGTACTGCGTTCATCTGTACAAACAATAGTACGCAAGTATAAACACCACGGGACCACACAGCCATCATACCGCTCAGGAAGGAGACGCGTTCAGTCTCGTAGAGATGAATGTACTTTGGTGCGAAAAGTGAGAATCAATCCCAGAACAACAGCAAAGAACCTTGTAAAGATGCTGGAGCAAACAGGTACAAAAGTATTTATATCCACAGTAAAACGAGTCCTATAATCGAACATTACCTGAAAAGCCACAGTTTGCAACTGCACATGGGGACAAAGATTGTACTTTTTGGAGAAATGTCCTCTGGTCTGATGAAACACAAATTGAACTGCTTGGCCATAATGACCATTGTTATGTTTGGAGGAAAAAGGGGGAGGCGTGCAAGTCGAAGAACACCATCCCAAACGTGAAGCACAGGGGTGGCAGTATCATGTTGTGGGGGTGCTTTGCTGCAGGAGGGACTGATGCACTTCACAAAATAGATGGCGCCATGAGGGGGGAAAAGTATGTGGATATATTGAAGCAACATCTCAAGACATCAGTCAGGAAGTTAAAGCTTGGTTGCAAATGGGTCTCCCAAATGGACAACGGCCCCAAGCATACTTCCAAAGTTGTGGCAAAATGGCTTAAGGACAACAAAGTCAAGGTATTGGAGTGGCCATCACAAAGCCCTGACCTCAATCCTATAGCAAATGCGTGGACAGAACTGAAAAGGCGTGTGTGAGCAAGGAGGCCCACAAACCTGACTCAGTTACACCAGCTCTGTCAGGCTGAATGGGCCAAAATTCACCCAATTTATTGTGGGAAGCTTGTGGAAGGCTACCTGAAACATTTGACCAAAGTAAAACATTTTAAAGGCAATGCTACCAAATACTAATTGAGTGTATGTAAACTTCAGACCCACTGGGAATGTGATGAAAGAAATAAAAGCTGAAATAGATCATTCTCTCTACTATTATTCTGACATTTCACATTCTTAAAATAAAGTAGTGATCCTAACTGACCTAAAACAGGGAATTGTTAGTAGGATTAAATGTCAGGAATTGTGAAAAACTGGAGTTTAAATGTACTTGTCTAAAGTGTATGTAAACTTCCGACTACAAACGCATGTAGATCAGGATTGAGTCCTCGCCCCTGCTGATGTGATGTTGACACATTAGTTCCTCATTAAAAAGGGGGCCAGCTGGAGATGCAGGTTCACAATAGCACCTCCAGTGCTTCTAATGCAGAATGCACTGTGACTTTCCACATAGCTGTGTTACATTGGGTGGCCATACTGGTCCTTCAAATCAAGTGACAAAAGAAGAGGCTTACTTTTGCAAACTGGATAGCAAATAGCTTCTTGTATTTGAGGTCCATGAGAAGGCTGCTCATAAAGAGCTGGTGGTAGACATTCCTGGCCCCTGGAGTGGAAAACAGGTATTACTTAAAACAACTGTACTCACGGAAAGGCTGTTTATGTTTTATGTGCATTGCAGGAGACAGGGTGGTGGGGGGGGGTCAGTCAATGCCCTCCCAAATCAATCAAATCTCAAAGTAAATAGACATTTGCCATCTCTTTTCGATGAGGATTTTTCAATTATTGAGTTGAATTGAAATGTAATTGTCCCTAACCCTGGCAGGAGAACTAAAAAGGACGCATTTCCTCCTCCTTACCTTTCCACATCTTGGAGTCACAGAGCATGAGTGTGTCCACCAGGGAGGAGTTCTCCCCCTCTGGCCCTCTCTCCAGGCCCACCTGACACAGGATCCTCCTCAGAGCGTCTACACACACAGATCATACACACACAAGGATACAAAAACAAAGCAAACAAGGATGTGTGGAGGGTCTTTAGCAAAAGTAAAGACTGACGTGACCAAAACTTATTTTTCATCCAATAAACCACTTATGAAGCGGAAGACATTTTTTTTTTAAAGATTACAGGTTAAATTCTTTATATTTCAAGAGGATACGGAGTGTACAATCCAACAGCAGTTAGACATACTTCACATGCAGCTTGGAATGAGGAAGGAGGCTGACCTGAGTATCCTATGACGTGGCCCAGCCAGTGGAGGGCTTTGAGAGCAAAGCACTGGTGAGCCACCACCGAGGAGTGCATTACCTGGACCCTCAAGGGCTTCGACTGACGACTAGTGTTCCTCTGCAGACGCACACACACAGATTAATACACTCATGAAAAATTACTGTAAAATAACATGGGTTTAATTGGTGGCTGCGGTGGGATGTGAGCATCTGTCATCTCATGACAATTTCAATGGAGATACATCCAGCTCCCCAGACCAGGCTACTCACCACAATGACTGACTTGGCCTGCTCACAGAACGCAAAGTCACCAAAGCGCACCGATTTCCTTCCCTGTATAGCAGAAGATACAAGAGAATGATTACACACATATGAAGTATGGCTGGGAATTGCCAAGGACCTCACGATACTTAGGTGCCGATGCGATATGTACTGCGATTCTCACATACATACATACATACATACATACCACGATTTTATTGTAAATGTTCCAAATATATTGCTCAATATTTTTTACATTTTACTTAACTAGGCAAGCCAGCTAAGAACAAATTCTTATTTACAATGACGGCCTAAACCGTCCAAACCCGGATGATGCTAGGCCAATTGTGCTCCACGTTTGAGGATGTACAGCCAGCCGACTAGTGCTAGCTAACCCTACCTGCTAGGGATGCACGATATATTTTTAAGCATATCGGAATCGGACGATATTAGCTAGAAAATACCAACATCGGTTCTATGTCTAGTTTAACGCCGATGTTCAAAACCGATGTCAAAGCTGACGTGCATACCTATATAACGTAGGTAGATGACGTGCATACCTATATAACGTAGGTAGATGACGTGCATACCTATATAACGTAGGTAGATGACGTGCATACCTATATAACGTAGGTAGATGACGTGCATACCTATATAACGTAGGTAGAGGACGTGCATACCTATATAACGTAGGTAGATGACGTGCATACCTATATAACGTAGGTAGATGACGTGCATACCTATATAACGTAGGTAGATGACGTGCATACCTATATAACGTAGGTAGAGGACGTGCATACCTATATAACGTAGGTAGATGACGTGCATACCTATATAACGTAGGTAGATGACGTGCATACCTATATAACGTAGGTAGATGACGTGCATACCTATATAACGTAGGTAGATGACGTGCATACCTATATAACGTAGGTAGATGACGTGCATACCTATATAACGTAGGTAGATGACGTGCATACCTATATAACGTAGGTAGATGACGTGCATACCTATATAACGTAGGTACATGACGTGCATACCTATATAACGTAGGTAGATGACGTGCATACCTATATAACGTAGGTAGATGACGTGCATACCTATATAACGTAGGTAGATGACGTGCATACCTATATAACGTAGGTAGATGACGTGCATACCTATATAACGTAGGTAGATGACGTGCATACCTATATAACGTAGGTAGATGACGTGCATACCTATATAACGTAGGTAGATGACGTGCATACCTATATAACGTAGGTAGAGGACGTGCATACCTATATAACGTAGGTAGAGGACGTGCATACCTATATAACGTAGGTAGATGACGTGCATACCTATATAACGTAGGTAGATGACGTGCATACCTATATAACGTAGGTAGAGGACGTGCATACCTATATAACGTAGGTAGAGGACGTGCATACCTATATAACGTAGGTAGAGGACGTGCATACCTATATAACGTAGGTAGAGGACGTGCATACCTATATAACGTAGGTAGAGGACGTGCATACCTATATAACGTAGGTAGATGACGTAATGATGCAGCGAAAAATACAGCGCTACACGTGCAACAGCATTCCTAACCTCGCCCACAAGGTCTGCTGTGTGGATCTATTTTTCAAAGGAAGATAACAAAAAGGCCATATGCAATGTTTGTGATGCTATTATTTCCAGAGGGGAGAAAGTGAAATCCTTCAATACCACAAACCTAATTACTCATTTGAAAGTTCATCCCTCCCAGATGTTCAGCGACTACTTAGAACAAAAGCAGAAAAAAAAACTAAGCGCAAACTTCCAACAACTAAACACGTTCAAGTCGAGCAGTCATTTCAAAGAGTAAGAGTAACATTTCAGTGAGACAACTCAAAGGCGAAATCAATTAACGCCAAGATAATGGCCTTGACAATCAACCGTTCTCTGTCGTGGATGATGTTGGCTTTCGTCGACTGGTCGAGCACCGGTACACACTACCAAGTAGGTGCTATTTTTCAGATGTTGCCCTACCGGAGTTACACAGTATTGTTGAAATGCACATCCATGAGCATCTTGCTATGGGTGTCACTGCTATTAGCTTCGCGACTAACATTTGGACCAGCGACGTCAACCCCATGAGCATGCGGAGTCTGACAGCACAGTGGGTCGACGAGGACTTCGTACTGAGGAAAGTCGTATTGCATACTCAAGAATGTGCTGGTTCTCATACCGCTGCTGCCATTTCAATGGCATTTGAGAACATGTTTGGAACAAAGTACACACTGTGCTACCTGATAATGCACATGACAAAGGCTTTGGAAGAATGCAGAGTCACCAGTTTTCCATGCATAGCACACATCCTGCAACTGGCTGTGAACGAAGGTGTTTTGGACCAACGCAGCAGATCTGACAGTGGTAACAGGTAGGAAGATAGTGGGTCATTTTAAAACACTCACTGCTAGCATGTAGCCGGCTGCAAACAATACAGGAACAGCTTAAGAGTAAAAACGAAAAGGCTTAAGCAAGACATTTCCACCAGATGGAACAGTACTTTTTACGTGACGGAGAGCCTGCTGGAACAAAAACGAGAACTTGGCGCGTACGCAGCCGACTGAGTTACCTGCAACAATCAGCACAAACCAGTGGACTCTCATTGAAAACATGAACACACTCCGAGCTCCGTTCCAACAACTGATTCGAGAAATAGGCTCATCAACTACGTCGGCAGCAGACGTGATACCCTCTGTCATGGCATTGAAACACCTGCTCAACAAAACTGCCGACACAGACCGTGCGGTTAAAACTTGCAAAAGTACTCAACTAGAGGCTGTGAACAAGCGATTCAGTGGTATTCTCTTTGAGCCTCTTTACTGTGTCACCACTATGCTCGATGCTAGGCACAAGGACCGCTACTTCGATGCAGACAAAAAAAACAGGGTTTATGTGAAATGTTACATACACCGCTGGACCAGATGGAAACGGACACAGTGACAATGCGCACCAAGGAAGAGGACCCGCGACAGAAGAAGCCACGGACAGACAGAGCTGAAACTTCCCTGCTTGACATGCATGATGAAATCCTGCTTGAGAATGAAACGACTGAACAACAAAACAGCACAGCAAGTAATTGAAAGAAATTGTTTTTGATGGTTTTTCTGGTAATGGGGACATAGAGAAATTCCAACAAAATAACTTTTTGGTCAGTGTGTGTGTGTCTCAGAGAGAGACTCGTTGTATTGTCATTTTCTGTTACTACATCGGCCATCATTTGCCAATGTTGATCTATGCCTAATGATACTTTGGAATGTAGGAATAATGCAATATGTTGTATTTAATGTACTAACCCCCTTTCTCATTATTTGCAGATACTAGCATACCTGACAGAACCTACTATTACCAGGAATGAAGATGCACTTTGATACTGGAGAAGTAACAAGCATCTTGGTGCTTCCCTGTACTAGTGCGGACAGTGAGCACCTTTTCAGTGCAGCTTCACACATTGTAGATGGAAAAAAGAAAGACTCTCTCGAGCAGGTCCTCTTTGTGAAGAAAAAACCTCCCCCTAAATGGGCAGTCATATTGTAGCCCAGTCATCTATAGTCACTGTTGTTTTTTCATGGCTGGTATAGGTCAAGATTTTCATTTCATTTAAAACTAAGCAGTTTTGTTATTTTGTTTATTTATTTTTTATTTGTAAATTTGCTCTCATTTTACTAGTCAAGTCAGCTGAGCACATTTGAAAAGCTGAAGTTGTACCATTTATATCAGTTCAGGACAGCCTAGACAGTCATATTTTCAAGCAGTTAAAGCTAAAATGATGAACTGCATTTTAGTTTCAACCAATATTTCTTTCAAAGCAGTTAAGTTTCTCCATAGATTCAAGATTGGATAGTGAGAAGAGACACAAACAACTTGACCATCTTTGTAATGCGGGGCAGCTAAACTATTTGCGTCATGAACATCTGTTGTGCTAATAAAATACATTCATGGTTGTCATTTCTCTCAATTACAAGTTATTAAACAATCTGTTCCCAACTGAACATATGACACCTTGTTTCAACTATTTAACTGTACCAGAATGCTTAAAAGGCCGCTAAAATGTTAAATGTTGGTTACCGGTATCGGACACAAATGTCATACCGGTGCATCCCTACTACTTACAGTAGTAAAATAATGTTTAACTAATTAATACCTGGAGTCAAATATAGATAAAATATTGCAATATGTAACTATAAAATGCCCCCCCAATCACTAATATGAAGCCATTAGTCATTAACACACTCACATCTCTGTCTACTGTGGTGGCAAAGCTGACTGCTTCTTTCTGGGTGCAGTTGACTGCCTTCTGGAGGGTGTAGATGACTTGCTCGTAGGTGTGGACCTCGTCATTGAAGAGCATGCAGTAATAGGTGTCACCTCGGTCTCTGACAAATCAAAAAGACGTGAAGATCAACTGGCTAGAGATGAAAACCATTTTGTTGTCATGGCGACCAGCAAGAACATGACATATAATCACAAATGACTTCCTGTGTGCGAGTGTGTACGTACGGAGGCTCTAGGCCCGGGGGCAGCTCATCCTCCTTGTCCCAGGTGAGCATGTCCACGGCGTATTTCAGCACAATAGCGAAGACATTATAGCAGCGGGCAATCATGTCTGTTGACAGGTGGGCCAGGGGATCCTGCAGATACACAATCAAACAATGGTTGTGTCAACCTCAAAGAATGATTAAAGTGGCAATTAGCAATCTGTAACAACTTGTAACATAATGTGTAGTAACAGCAGCGAATGAACGGTGTACTTTTATTAGATGTGAATGAGACATGATATACAGTCGCAGTGGCTGAGAGCTGCTCACCTCCTGACAAGAGTCACTGATGTTGGGCTCATGTTTCTGACAGTAAGGGCCCTTCTTCCAGGCCTCTGTGTCTCCACAATCACAGAACCCCCCTCCCCCAGAGGTCGTCATCTGAAGGGGAGACGATATGTGAGGCAAGACAACACAAGTACATGTACACAGTCATACGCAGCAGACAGAGAAGCTTCTGGATGGTTTACATTTGGAAGACGACAACAATGACCACCTTCTACATCACCTGCATTGCCTTTAAATTGTTTAACTTGGGTCAAACATTTCAGGTAGCCTTCCACAAGCTTCCCACAATAAGTTGGGTGAATTTTGGCCCATTCTTCCTGACAGAGCAGGTTTGTAGGCCTCCTTGATCGCACACACTTTTTCAATTCTGCCCACAAATTTTCTATAGGATTGAGGTCAGGGCTTTGTGATGGCCACTCCAATACCTTGACTTTGTTGTTAAGCCATTTTGCCACAACTTTGGAAGTATGTTTGGGGTCATTGTCCATTGGGAAGACCCATTTCTCCAAAAAGTACAATCTTTGTCCCCACGTGCAGTTGCAAACCGTAGTCTAGCTTTTTTATTGCCGTTTTGGAGCAGCTTCCTTGCTGAGCGGCCTTTCAGGTTCTCGATATAGGACTCGTTTTACTGTGGATATAGATACTTTTGTACCTGTTCCCTCCAGCATCTTCACAAGGTCCTTTGCTGTTCTGGGATTGATTTGCACTTTTCGCACCAAAGTACGTTCATCTCTAGGAGACGTCTCCTTCCTGAGCGGTATGACGGTTGCGTGGTCCCATGGTGTTTATATTTGCGCACTATCGTTTGTACAGATGAACGTGGTCCCTTCAAGCGTTTGGAAATTGCTCCCAAGGATGAACCAGACTTGTGGAGGTCTGCAATTTTCTTTGAGGTCTTGGCTGATTTCTTTTGATTTTCCCATGATGTCAAGCAAAGAGGCACTGAGTTTGAAGGTAGGCCTTGAAATACATCTACATCTCCAATTGACTCAAAAGATGTCAATTAACCTTTCAGAAGCTTCTAAAGCCATGACATTTTTCTGGAATTTTCCAAGCTGTTTAAAGGGACAGTCAACTTAGTGTATGTAAACTTCTGACCCACTGGAATTGTGATACAGTGAATTGTAAGTGAAATAATCTGTCTGTAACCAATTGTTAGAAAAATAACTTGTGTCATGCACAAAGCAGATGTCCTAACCAACTTGCAAAAACTATAGTTTGTTAACAAGAAATTTGTGGATTGGATGAAAAACAAGTTTTAATGACTCCAAAGTGCATGTACACTTCTGAATTCAACTGTACATACATCTTCCTGCCCCGAAGTAGTGTTTTAGAATGTTCTAGAACACAAACAAAGAGGAGGAAGACAAAACCAGAATGCATAAGTAAGCACTCAAGGTCATATTTTCCACAGATCAATTCACCCTACCCCCCAATCCTAACCTTAACTGTTAGTAGGCCTAAAAACTACAGTATATACCTGACCCTGTATCAGTGGTTAGGGGCAACTTGTACCTACTCTTGGGTGAACAGAGCTTGAGACCTGAGGAGGATAGGTGCACCCATCCTGAGACTCACATGGCAGGAGAGTGGCAAGCCAGGCTAGGCCCAAATGGGATTAGCCTGCCTGATCCTCAGCCTGGATTTAGAGCAGCAACTGGATGACCCATCTCATGGCAATCACCCACTCACTTACCTACCCTTTCAGCACTTCTACTGAAACCTAGGTAGTAGTGCTGAGCGATTTGAGGTCGGTCCCGTTTTGGTTGAATTTTTTTATAATCATGTTTTTAGGTTATTACTATTTTTATTATGAAATAATTATAGAGCTTTTAATGGATATTCCCAAGTCAAAAATAGTGAACATTCAATTGCCAAAACATTCCATTGTCTGTGTCAGGTCCACATTGGGTAGACATCAATAGAAGAAATTAGGAAATTACTATGAAATATAATATTTCAGTTGTGTATATTACATAATGTACTGTCTTTAGTCATCCTATTTCGCTGGCCTGCCTAAGTATGCTGCAGAGCTGTCTGCCAAAATACATTTGACTAGCTCTTCAAAGTAAATAAGGCATTCTTTCACAAACAGTCTCTGTCCCTCTCGTCGTTGTGTACATTTCTCTCTCATGCGGTCTGTGTGCATATAACCTAACGTAGCAGGCGTAAAAGTGTATGCATCCAAAGAGTTGTATATAATGATGAGATACTCATGCCTCTGCCCTAACAATGGAAGTCGTTGTCCCAAAGGCAGGTGACAAGCTTAGGTCCAAAATAAGCCCATAGAAATGTATTGGGCTTGTTTATTTTGGACAGATTTTGGCTAGAGTGAAACCTCTCGCTTTGCCTCTTCCTCTCTGATCCGTCTCTGTCCGAGCTGTAAAAAAACAGGTGCAATGGATTATGGGCATTGTTGTTAATTACCAGGGCTATGCGGTGAACTAGGTTGAATATTTGCTTAGTGAAAACTACAACTCCCTTCCGCCCAGAGTCCCACATAGTTCTCGACTTCTCTCGTGAATGATTTCTCTGTAGAGAAACAGCACGTTGGGCTCACAAATATTATTTATTTTAATAAATGGAAATCAAGTTATTGAACTAACGTGGGTCAATTAGTTGTTTCATAAACAAAATGACAGTTAATGGCTCAGCACTACTAGCCATTGTTTGGGCTGTTGGCCTGCTTATACTGAACACTTGAGTGTATGATAGAGGTTGTGTGGTCCTTCTTACCCTGTAGCGATGTTCTTTATGCACACTGCCCAGGAAACACTGCATACAAAGCACACAGGTGGGGTCTGCAGCACATTCCCTGCAGGAGAGAGAGCTAGATTGTGAGAGAAGCAGGAGGGACAGCAACAGTACCTAACATTGTCTTCCAGGGTTCCACCAGGTCATGTCTTGATCCCATGCTACCCTCTTACTCAATGCCAATACAAAGGAGGAGTTGTTCAGGAAAAATAGAAACAAAACTCATGGAATGGATGTTCAATTAGGCACATACAGTACAATAAGCATGGGAGTGCATTGCAATGGCTTTCCATTGAACACACACTTGGTTGTGTATGGGTGTGTATGGAATTAGCTAGTATGGTCAAGCTGATCCTGTAAACGGAAGTGACCTCGACCTTATCGAGACCGCACCGCTTACCAGGAAGCTTACGGTTTGACCTGAGACTTAACACAGGACCAACCTGACCCAATTCACAGGAAAAGACAGCTAGCATACGTATGTGTGTCTGTCTTTCTGTCTGCCTGTCTAACGAGACATCAACTACGCCCACCTGCATGAGTAGGTGGGCTCTCCCACTCTGAAGACGTGTCCACAGAGCTGTGATGGCTGGTTGTTCTGCTCCAGCTTGGCAAGGCCCGTGGAAGGGTCCTCCCCACATAGGTACCACTCTAGAGGGGCTTGCAGCAGCAGCTGGGCCAGCAGGTCCTCACTCTGGGGGTTCAGGTTGGGCCCCAGGCAGTAGATCTTAGGTACATAGCGGGCCAGGTGCTGGTATACCTCCTTGTACAGGTCAGTCACTTGGATCCATTTCTGTGTAGAGGGGGGTTAACAGTGAGACATGAACATTACAACAAACCTGTTGTTAGCTTTTCAGACCGGTGGACATTGAACACAGTCCAGGTCCAACTTGTATGAATTTGACTTAGTTATATGGGGTGGTCTTTATTGTATGCCTATAGGCAGGGCTCCAGACTGCGACCATTTAGTCACATTTTGTGGCCCTTTGACTTTTTAAATCATACTGGTTGCATCGGCGTGAGCTGCACATTCTACATGGTCACCTCACTCCAAAAGGCCTATTTTTTTATTAGGAGGTTAAAACCATGGTCGGTAAGTGCAATTACCTCATGTTTCCTGTAATGAAAGTATCTGGCATGCCCCTTTGCCTGTTTTGCTGGGGCTTGCTACTTTGATAAGCGAGTCACTCACTCTCGTTCTACATTAGAGCCCAACCTTTATGTTTTTTGGGGTCTGATACCAATTCCAATTTTTGGGGGGGACAAAACTTGCCAATGTATCTGCCGATATACTTTTTTCCATCCCGAATTCTCAAATTTCCACCCAAAACAACAACTGTCCAAGAAAAATCTTTCAAATGTTGATTTCTTATGTTGTTAAATTAAATGACATCGTGAGAATGACTACAAGTGTTCAGATTAGTATGAGATTCCATTTTTTCATCCTATTTATTGAATATCGGTTATCAGTGGAAAAATGATCCGATACTGATATAGCGGTAAAAGGGCAATATAGTCCGATAACGTCGGTCGGGCTCTATAAAATATAACAGCCTAATTGTCAACCCACAATTCCTGGCAATCACTGAATCACTTGCATGAAATAGTAGCTATTTTTACCTATAAAATGGAGGAACGAGAAAGACCAGACTACTGGAATTCTTTGCATGTAGGTCGTTATCAATATATCTAAAAATATATATATATAATCACCTGCCCAATGGGGCAACCTCGGAGCAGGCTCAACTTCCATGACTGCTCAGTTCACTTGCCCCAGGCAATAGGGGAACCCTTAAAGTCAACCCTAGCAAATAATAATTAATCAAATGACAGTGATGAACTAGCACAGTCACATCTAGTACATGGCATGTTGCGTCATATGTGGAGAGTGAGCTCTTAGCCTGGTATATAGCCTGCAGGGGGGCAGATGTCACATGTAGACAACATGTAGTCTTAGGCTGAGTGTAATGGGGAAATGAAAGACCACTGAAGTTGATATTTCGTTTAGTGTGATCAACACAATGTTTAGCATATTCAGAATTAGACGCAATGCTTTTGTTATGGATTGTTCTCACATCTGTTGGTAGTGATTGACACCAGAGCTACTGAAGGCCCAAGTACAAGGACACTATTGGCAATTTGATACATTTGCAATACATTCTGGCTAGCTAGGGAAGTATTCGCAATCAACAAGTGATGTATCACACTGGATGGGTCATGGGTAAAGGAAAACATCTGTTTTACTGTTATTAACAATATGTGACTAGTAGGTAGAATTAATAACTCGCTCGTTGGCTAGGTTTGTGCAAATAGCTCAATTCAAGCTTTTCTGTAACCTGGCATCACTACCCCTCGATCAGATGAACAGCATATTTGCGTTTTGGTACAACAGAAGTACATTCATTTCCAAAGTAATGCTGTGAGGCAGTTGCAGTGCGTTCTTTGTTTTGTGGGGTACATTCATTCATTGTATGCATTAAATTGACTTGACAGAAATAGTAGCAAAAGTTGAATGTTGAACTTTTGTTGCACATATCCAGCAACAATTTTGGATTACATAATGAAAAAAAGTTTGCCTGCAGAATGTATTATGCAGAATTGAAGCAACAACACTGTTGGTCTGATCAGGGGGCTACGATGCTAGCTGGTTAACGCCTCAACCACACCGACAGAGCTTATGCTTTGGGACACCAGAAGTACATTCATTTCCAATGGAACGATGCCGTTTGCCTTGCAACATTGGCAGTTTTAGTGCGTTGTGTGTGGTGAATAGGTTGGATTTATCGAACGTATGCGAAGACGGTTAGACAGAAATGGTAACAGAAGATAAATGTTGACCTTTTGTTGCACACATATCGAGTGGTTGCTGTGTACTATTTTGCGTCAACACTGTCGGTGTGACCCAGGCATAACGGCCGAGTTCTCCCCAACTACACCCCACTCTCCCCAACTGGTTGTGTTAACAGGGCGGGTTTCACGGAGCGAATAAGGTTCATTCCCAACAACAGATATTGCGGGTTTGTTGGTACGCAAGTTGTACAGAATAGCAAACTACTGCTGCTAGTTATGGAACAACAACTGCTTGACGTTCAGACAGTGCGGCTAACAAATTATGTTGGCCGGAAATACCAAAAATACTGTCTGCCAAGTGACCCTAGCCTATAACGTTAGTTAGTATTGTTTAAAATAATCCTGGACACATTCCTACCAATATAACATAGCTGGTGTAGTATCGATTCCAATCAATATATTACAGTTATGCAATGCCGTAGGTTAGCTAATGCCAGTTAGCATTAGCTATGCTCCCGTACTGTAGCCTAGGCCATCATCATCATCGCATTGAAGAAAAACAGGTCGAGATGGAAAAATATAGAAATGAATATAGTCGATGGAATTGGTGCGCTCTGCACCATTTGATAAGACACATCACATCAAATATATACACACATGGAAACTGTCACATACCAAAGCTGTGTCCTTGGCAGAGAAATTCAGGAATTCGGTACACAGAGCAGACGGTACTTCACGATCAGATTCTGCCGCCGCCATCTTCGCTAGCTAGTCCGTCCAGTGTGGAAGGAAACGGATATCAGCCGTTCGTAGTGCGGACGAGAGTAGGGAAACTTTAAAGCTGACTAATGGAAAACGAGAGGCTGTGGGATCAACGATGACACAACGTGGTCAGGGAACAAACAGCCCAGCCGAGGGGACTGTTGTCTAAGGTGCACTGGGGACAGGAGACAGACTGTAGTAGCCTACATACTAGTAGTTGTAATATCAGAATCAAAATATTCATCATTAATATTCTGATGGTGATTGTAGTGACATACTCCATAAAGTCTTGACAAAAGATGTGCAAAACCTTTATTTACACTGTACAATAATGTTGAGCATGTATCTAATGCCAGACAGACCTGCCAGACATTAGCGGAACATTGTTAATTCTCGTTTAAAAGGCAGCACCATAAACTGACCAGATCAGTAAATTACAACTAAATGGTTGGTTCTTGATTCACCCAAACATTTAGGCCTACAAAGCTCTGGGATAACTGAGTCAAATAAATAGGCTAGATTGATAAAGAGGTCACTGGAAATTAACAATACAAATGGTGGGAAAAGTTTGGACACATCTACTCATTCTAGGGTTTTTCTTTATTTTTTACTATTTCCTACATTGTAGAATAATAGTGAAGACATCAAAACTATGAAATAACACATATGGAATCATGTAGTAACCAAAAAAAGTGTTAAATATATTTTCAATTTGAGATTCTTCAAAGTCGCCACCCATTGCCTTGATGACAGCATTGCAAACTCTTGGCATTCTCTCAACCAGCTTCATGAGGTAGTCACCTGGAATGAATTTCAAATAACAGGTGTGCCTTGGTAAAATATAATTTTTAGAATTTCTTTCCTTAATGCGTTTGTTGTGACAAGGTGGGGGATGGTATACAGAAGATAGTCCTATTTGGTAAAATACCAAGTCCATATTAGGGCAAGAACAGCTCAAATAAGCAAAGAGTAACAACAGTCCATTATTACTGTAAGACATGAAGGTCAGTCAATCCAGAAGTTTTTAAAGACTTTGAAAGTTTCTTCAGATGCAGTTGCAAAAACCATCTATGATGAAACTAGCTCCCATGAGGACTGCCACAGGAAAGGAAGACCCAGAGTTACCTCTACTGCAGAAGATAAGTTCATTAGAGTTACGAGCCTCAGAAATTGCAGCCCAAATAAATGCTTCACAGAGTTCACAGACCATTACATGATCGGTCTTTCTCACAGGCTACAAGTGAAGACAGACACATCAGGGACTCAACTGCATGGGGTGCGCAAGGTGCATATTGAAGATATTGGAAGAACTGTCCATATTTACTTTTTGTCAGCCAAGAAGATGAGTAGGCCTAACGAACAGCAAAAACACTCGCCTATGTCAATCTACTATCCCCCATAGTACAAAAGTTGACCTATTCTATTCCGTGCAAGACAAAAACATAGTCTGGAACAGTTGTGGGATGCGATAGATCACAAATTAATACAACCACTAGCATCAAAAAAACTTTTTTACCCAATGTGGCTGACGACACAGATCAGAACGTTTAGCTTTGAATGTTGACAAACTATTAGTCTATTTCTTCACATTATAAGTACAGCAATGCGCACATGGCAGTAGGCTATAAGCGTGAATGTTCCATTAGCGGGAAATTATTATCAAAAGTGACCGCAAATGTGATTATGCATGTACTGCTTTTATATGATAAAGGTGCATTTATAAAACACACTCGCTGCTAATGTATGCCAGTTAGGCTCTACCCCCCTTGTAAAGTGGATTAATGATCTTAATTTTAAGAATTTATTTGGCCACTTCAGTTGTGAAACAAACCTTATCAAAACATATAGGTGTATGGGATAGGCTCCATGAGGTGTGACTATGATTAGAAAAAGTCGCCAAAAAAAGGCTTTGTTTCTTGCCTTATGCTGGGCATCATTCACATGTGATAATATATCATTCACAGGTGATAGGCTACTATTGTCACCTATCAGACTATTATTGATATAATCTTGTCTTTACATATACTAAATGTGCTATATATAAAATTGCTATATAGATACGGTTTCTTGCTAAGATATCGACAGCTGAAACATTTAATAGGTAAGTTTAGGCCTTTCAAATTCCAAGAGAGAATAGCTAGTGTTGTCATTGTTTAAAAAAAAAAGGTAATATTAACGACGTAATCGTTAGTTGTATTCTTAATAAGCCTATGGATGTGAAACAAAAAGCTGGACCCACAGGGACCCACACATTGGTCATTCCCCACGAGAAGTGAACCCCGCCCCACCATGTGAACAATTCCCTCCTCATCATTGTCTTATGCTGAGGGCAGCATCACAGCCATAGGCTAGGCTACGTGATTTTGTGTGGATAGCATACCTGAATATTGAGCCAACCAAATTGCGGTTACTCTAAAATAAAATCGGTTGGCTCGTCCCCTTGTGTGTTGGCCTTAATGTGCTTATCGAAGGAGTCTTGAGCCTCCTTGGCAGTGGAAAAAACATCTGCGTTGTATTCTCGAAGGTCAAAATGAGTTTTGCATGGCGGATGAAGCCGCATCTCAGGTTTAGCTTGCGTAGCTGGAATCTCACCTCGTTGTAGCTCGCCCTCTTTTCAGCAGTTCAGATCTGGGTAGATGCTGAGCCTCTTCTTTGCATACGTCGGAGCCCCTGAATCCGCTGTGAGGCGAACAATTTGTCATTTGACTTCAAAACTGTGGATTTGTACAATCATACACAAAAGATCCGTTCTGGAGAGGACTCGTACGTACGGTGCACAATGTTTATCAGCGGCATGGGACCCAGTTTCTCCTGCCCAAACAGTTCATAGAAAAGATGGCTCATGAAGGAAGTTGGGTTGCCCGCTTCCACACCAGTTTCAAGTCCTGTGACCCCCACATTTAATTTATTTTTTGAGTTATTCTGTTTTCATTTTTAGGAAATTTATTTCAGGTCATGGAGTCGCCCTTCTGTCAGATTGGCCACTGTCTCTAAACTTTCCACTTTAGTTGAGTAGGTATCCACTTTAGCCGTGCAAGAGCAGTGCAAGAGATTCGTTTATCGGTTTTTAATTACAAGTCGAAGGCAGAGATAATGTTGTCATGATCAATTTCTCGGATAGTAGTGGCCAACTCCTTCGAAAAGCATTAAACATGTATGGCTATTTAGCTAGTTAGCTTGCTGTTGTTGCTAGCTAACGTTAATTTGTCCTATTTAGCTAGCTTGCTGTTGCTAGCTAATTTGTCCTGGGATATAAACATTGAGTTGTTTTATATGCTTCCATTTGACCTCTTTACCGCATCTATTAGATTAGCAAACATATACTGCATGTATTGTAGTCATACCATAAGATACCATCAATTATCTGAATAACCTAAAAACTGATAAGGAGATAGATGTTAGTTAGAAGGTTTCATCCTTGTTGTCTGGTCCTGGATCTCGTGTTGCTTGTGCAGTCTCTGTGGTTACAAGCATCTTCAGCATCAAGGAGTCAACCTGTTGAGGCCCTGAAGGATTGGATATGACAACACTCATGAGTTCAAAGTAAACATGTCAAATTGGACACACCCTGTACTTGTAAAGCAGACTGCTGAGACACCCTGTGGCCATCTGCAGAGTGCACTATGCAATTACAGGCTTACAACAAAGGGTTTCTACATACACATGGGTTACGGATGTAACCTTGGTAGAGTGTTTGGTTGCCAAACCACCTATGGGGAACTCCTTCCCTTCACCCGATGTGATTGAGATGCTTAATATCAAAAGATGTTTACAGTCACGCCACACCCTTACTGTACTCATGTGACCTGTCACTATAAAAGGCTGTGTGGTATGACATACTGTCTATTACGTCACTCAAATCTCACGGAGGTGGAGGATCGACATGAAAGCTTGGCGACCCGATACTCAGAGAACCAAGGTTACATCCGTAACCCAACGCTCTCTTTCATTTTCGTAACGGGTGCCAAACGAACTATGGGAGAGGCTGTACCGAAGAGGTCGTTCGGACAACAGAGTGGGATAACTCACCATTTAACTTAGTCCAGATGAGTCCCTGGGACATCCTTGTATCCACCACAGGACGCAACAGAATATAATTACCCAACAGGGTAACACAGGATTTCAACTGTGATATAAAACTATATACACAAGCAAGGTGAAAGCTAGAACTTACAACATGAAGCTTCATTTGGGGGCAACAGCACCAATAGTGGAAAGGCTTTTTTTTTAATAGAACATCCATCTCACTGATGGTTGATAAGTAAGTATGTACAAGGTTCATGGTATGCTCACTTATCTGGGTTGAGAGAGCGTGCCGTGTCCAGGACCACAGAGCCCACTGATGGTGTGGATAGAAGGTTGAGTCTATAGTACCTCATGAAAGTCATGGGTGTTGCCCAACTTGCAACAGCACAGGATAGTCCAGCGAGGCCCCTCTGAACAGGGCACATGACGTGGCCATACCCCTGGTGGAGTGTGCTACTATGCCATCTAAAGTTGGTCTACATGCTGCAGCGTATGATTGTGACTGCAACGTACCAGTCTCTGCTTCGAGAGAGCGCGCCCTTTGGTGTTCTCCCCATAACACACAAAGCGTTCGGTTTGACAAACAGTTCTTGTTGCAGCAAGAGAAGCACTCAATGCCCTAACCGGACAAGTGTATGCCACTCACGACTCTCCTGTGAGAAGTGGGGAGGCAGGTGAAATGCCACTATGATCAAGGACTGGTTAGCATGTGATGATGAAAGCACTTTAAGTAAGAAGGCTGGATTTGGTAGAAGCACTGCCTGAGATCCAACTTCTGCTAAAGTGAGACATGAAGGATGGGTAGAAGGTGCATGTGATCATCTAACACGCTTGGCTGAAACAATAGCCAATAGAAAGGCAGTCTTGACTGAGAGCTCATTAATCTCAAGTGAAGACAGGGCTGTAGCCTGTGGGCTACTTTCATGAATTGTGATACTAGAGGGTGTGCCTATGGTAATGCATCAATGTAGATGGGGACTCTTTTGTAGCCATAACCTGGAGGAAATCAAAATGACAGAAATTGGGCAGGAAGATGGCGATTCCGCATGGTCGACACACCACTTCCTGAACACATTCCACTTGTAGGAATACAGGGTTAGCGCAGAAGATGCCCTGGCTGCCTGAACTGTATCAATTAAGGAGGGAAACCCTGCAGCTACAAGGCGGTCACACTCAGGTGCCACTCCCACAACTTCAGTATGCTGGGTTTGTGGTGCCAATGCTTGCCATTCGCTTGTGACAGGAGGTCCACTCGAAGAGGGAGTCCCCATGGTGGGAGGTTGTCAGCTGTACAAGGTCTGAAAACCAAGTAGAATTGACACACTCTCAAGACTGATCTTCCAAGACCTGACAGAGCAAGGAAATTGGTGGAAACACATACAGCAGCCCACTTGGCCATCTGTGTAATAGGGCATCGACTCCAATTGGGCCTGCCGGACCATATAGGAACATGGGTTGAGTCTTGCAATGCAAACAGATCAGTGGTGGCCTTTCCAAATTGCGCCCAGATCATCTCCACTACTGTAGGATGTATCCTCCAGTCTGAAGGAAGAGGGTCTCATCTGGAGAGGTCTGCTGCCTGATTCCCCACCCCAAGCAGGTGTTCTGAGGGATGTAAGGTGTCTGTTTGCCCAAAGCAGTAGCTCCCTTGCTACCTGGTGCAGTTCCATGGACCTCAGTCCGCTCTGGTGGTTGATGCTTGCAATCACGGTTGTGGTGTCTGTCCGTATCAGTACATGTTGTCCTCTCAGTACTGGGAGGAAGTGCCGGAGTGAAAAGGTCAACCGCCTTGAGCTCCAGTACGGTGATGTGAGCCGTTTTCCATGGTGTTGACCATACACCAAGGGCCCCTGACTGGTTCAAGACTGCTCCCCATCCCTGTAGGGAGGCGTCTATGGTCAAAGTCACCCGGCTGTGAACTGCAACTAGAAGAACTCCACTGGGAGTTTGAAGTGCTAGGCGCCACCATTGTTTTGTTCTCCAGCAACTCATAGATGTTACCAGCTTTTTGTGTTTCTCCCTTCTGGGACACAGATAGTGTCTATTGTACATCTGCTCTATTGGCCGAATGTGGAGCAAGCCCAATGGTACAACATGGACTGCAGCAGCTAGGAGGGCTAGTAGCCTCTTACTCTTCTTGTGACATCACCTGTTTTCTCAGTTTGAATGTTGAAAGACAATTTGTCAAAGATGCCACTATTTCTGGAGAGTGTTGCTCGCATGACTTGAGTGTCCAGTGTCAAGCCCAGGAAGTGCACACACTGAGTGGGGACCAAAGAAGTATTTTCCAAGTGCCTTGTTAGTCCCAACTCAGAGAGGTGATCTGAGACCATGGATGCGTGTGCCAAAGCTTGGCTTTGCGACCCTCCCTATATTAGCCAATTATGAAAGTAGTTCAGGAAGCTGACTCCTGCTTGGCGAAGTGGGTCTAGCGTTGCGCTTATGCACTTTGTGAAAGTGTGAGGGGCAAGTGAAAGGCTGAAGGGTAGAAAATGAAATGATGCGTCTTTCAGGTCCACTGTGGTGAACCAATCTTCCTGGTTGTACAAACTGAAGGATGGTTTTGATTGTTAGCATTTTGTAGGGCTGAAGGATGACGATTCAGGCACTCTAGTTCCAGGACCGGACGGAGGTCTCCGCCCTTTTCTGGCACCAGAAAATAGATTGAATTAGTATCAGAATTAGAATCAGAATCAGAATTAGTTTTGTTGCGCTGGTTCTACCTCTTCAATTGCATGCTTTTTAAAGGAGATTACTGAGTGTTTGCTTTTGAGCAAGGTTGCAAGCTGTTGTTTTCAAGAAACGCCTGAAACGTGGGGATCGCTACCAAAATTGTAGTCCATAGCCTTGTGTTAGAGTGCGTAACCACTGACCTTTTCCAGCTCAGGACCGAGGCTCTGCGTGCTTTGGTGCAGAGGGGACATGGCTTGCATATGGTTCACCTCTGCCTCTTGGGTGACGCTGTGCTCCACCTCTTCGGTAGGGCTGGGAGTGTCTGTTCCTCCACTCCTGAGTAGGTGCAGTGTGAGTCTGATCCTGGCTTCTTGGCATTCCAGTTGGGGCCCTGGGACTGGAGTAATGGTTTGCTGGCTGATGCATTCTAGGATTTGGAATGAGGCGCTGAAGCGTCATCTGTGCTTCTCTGTCCTCCTTAGACACTTGGAGGAGTTGGGCCGCAGCTCCTACTGATAGAAGGCCAGTATTGCTGCTGAATTGCTAAGCCTAGCGACTGAAGTAGTGCTGTCATGTGTCCTGCATAGGAAGCGATCAGTTGCCCTGCATCATTTGTTAGGCAGCTCTTGGTCTGAACTGTGACTGAGCGTAGCAGGCATAACAAGCGAAGAAAATTATTTGTCCATACAGGGGAAAATGGGCAAAACTATTCTCTTCTGCACCGTAAACTGTAGCTAAGCGAGTGCATATGCTTGGAATGGCAGGGGTTCTGTCATTTGGGAGGGCTGAGAGAGGGCTGATATGGGTGGGTCTATGAGACGCCATCAGAGGGCTGATATGGGTGGGTCTAAGAGTCCAGGTAGCGGACTGAGAGTAACTATGTAGAACACCTCAAGATAAAAACGTAATATTCAATATCGGTAAGTTAGACTAAATATTAGCACTACACAATCTGGTGGGTGATAACCTTCAACCTGGATAACAACACAAAACAAATCTTAAGACTAGAGAAATGTATCGACAAATACTACGAAAACAAGCAACAACCAAACATGACGGAGAGTAAGACAAGGGAACCTATTTCAAAATGAATTGTGACTCTTCTACAGACTCAGACAACTTAATATTTTCACCACCGGGAATGGTAAAGGTTGAAACCATTCTGCTAAAATCAATAAATAACAAACTGGGTATACTTGAACTAGTCAGAGAGGATATAAAAGAGTTGAAGGCAATTCTCTAGATGAGTGTCGAAAAAGCTGCGACATTGGAGAAAGACACAAACAAGCTAAAAGAGACAGTCATGGGATTGAAACCGAAGTTAATGAACTTAAAGAGGAGAACACCAGTATGAGAGAAGCTTTACTTGACATACAGACTAGATCCATGAGAGATAATCTGGTATTTACAGGTATCCAAGAGAAAGAAGGAGAAGTTCCTGAATGTGTAGTTCGAGAGTTCCTCCTTACAGCGCTTCAGATCCCACCGAAGCTGTCGACAAAATCCAACTAGAACGTCAACTAGAACGTGTACACCGTTTCGGACAGAAGGTAGAACGCTCAATGGTTGCCAAATTTACTTTCTTTAAAGATAAAATAATGGTTAAAAGCCTGGGTAAAAGACTTGCTGGCACGAAAATTGGCATGAATGATCAGTTCCCGAAGGAAATTGCAGAACGGCATAAAATGCTGTATCCAATAACTAATTGGAACACAAAAGCACAAATTAAACATGATAAAGATAAAAACTCAGTAAACAGAAGGCACAGAATGTGTGGGAGGTGTGGTGTGTGTTTCTTTGGTGTTTGGGAAAGTGTGGTGTTGAGTGAGAAAGGAAATGGTTGCATATCCCAGAACCAATGTATTGCTGTGAGCAGGGGTTGTGAGAGAGCTTTCAATGTTGTTCAGATGAGGGATATAATTTTTATACATCTTATTTCTTTATTTATTGTCCTATCATGGTGGAACAGTGTTTTAAAATAAATTATACATCTAATCAATTTATTTATGATCCTATATTGATGGAACAGTCCACAAACCTATACACCCACCTGAATGACCCAGATACTAAGGACAAGCAAGTCTAACTGTTTTATGGGCCTGCTGTAAGCAGTCTGTATACAGCCAATATGTGGTCGGAGACCTAGAGCAGCACTGCCCCCTCAACATTCTGAGCCTGCCTGGCAGGGTTGTTCCTGCAAAGCCAAAGCCCCCTAAAGGGACAGCATAATATACAAGGAAATTCTCAAAGCTTCTAATGAGAACCTTGACAACCTTGTACCTAGCCGGTGGGGATTCCGGTGGGGTGCCCCCACCCAGGCAGTGGCAGTTCTGGCTGCAGTAACACATGGGGAGGGGGTCACACTCGGACATTCAGAGAGGGGCCATATTATTGTGGCCTGGTGGCACAAAATCAAAGGTCTGACTGCATGGAGATGCTTGGGAATATGGTCACTACGGGGGACCGTGTTGTGGATGTTTCAGGGGAAGGGGGTATATCTGACCTCCATCATCTAGGACGTGACAATGGTTAATAAAATCTCCCCATTTCTTCCCATTTTTTTACACAGTTTTGCAGGCCATCTCATTCAGCTGCAACTGTATATGCATTCATAAATCAAGACCTTTCTTTTGCCTACATTACTAGAAATATTAATAGCTAATTATGGAAAATAAGAAACAGGATTTAAAAAAAAAATATATATATACAGTTGTCTGTCATAGTTGAAGTGTACCTATGATGAAAATTACAGGCCTCTCTCATCTTTTTAAGTGGGAGAACTTTGGCACAATTGGTGGCTGACTAAATACTTTTTTGGCCCACTGTAAATATTTATATGGCTACATATAATACAAATGGAGGTGAGGGCGATGGAAATGCATTTGGCGGTTGGTCTACTTCTGTTCTGTGAGTGGCACTGTGTGCTCTTTTCGAAGGATGGATCCCAGTCTCTTCAGGGCTATGGGATACGGGGGGGTCTGGGGTGGTCTGCCGGGCATTGGGATGACAACCCAACTCGGGATGAGGAGGGCTTTTAGCGGGTGGAATAGTGGGGACCAATTGGAGGTTTACTTAGTAGCAATGCAAATATCATGGTCCAGCTATATAGACACTCAATCATCATGTTACTTTTTAATGGTACGTTTACAAACATATATTTTGATAAAGTGAATTGAAAGTTGTGTCTCATTACCACAGTAAGTGGTGAAATAAGTATAGCCAGTTATAATTGTAATGGCCTAGCAGATAATAAGAAAAGACGATCAGTATTTACCTGGCTAAAAGAGAAGGAATATAATATCTATTGTTTACAGGAAACTCATTCAACAGTTTTAGATTAAGTTTTGTGGGAAAAGGACTGGGGGAGGTGAAATATATTTCTCCCTTGGGCAAAGGGGTGATGGTATTAATTAATAGTCATTCTAATCCAAATGTGCAAATTGTCCAAACAGGTAGATGGATTATTTTAAATGTTATTGGACAGTTAACAGATATGGCTTATTAACTTATTCAGTCCAAATAATGACGATCCAAGCTTCTTTGAAAATATATATAAGAATTTATCAACTCTACAAGCAACACTAGACTCTATTATTATGGTGGGAGATTTTAATACAATTTTATATACCTCTATGGAGTGTAAGGGAAATCACACTACAAACTATCACCCTTAGGCACTTAAGGAAATCATGAATGTCATGGATATATTGGAATTAGTGGATATATGGAGGCTTAAATACCCTGACCTAGTGAGATATACATGGCGGAGGCTTAATCAAGCCTTGTCGTCTAGATTAGTTTCTTATGTCATTCTCTCTGGCACCATAAGTTTAAAAAGTGTTGATAGGGGACAGAATGCGGTCGGATCATCACATAATTGGCATATATATTACTCTTACAGAATTTCCACATGGGCGAGGATATTGGAAATTTAAGCAAATCCTACGAGATGATACATTGTTTAGAACTAGGACAGAAGAATTTATAACTGATTTTTTTTCGACATAACATAGGTACAGCAGATCCCCCTATTGTAGGGGACACTTTTAAATGTGCCTTTAGAGGCAATGCAATTCAGTACTCATCTATAAAACAAAATAAATTTAGATCAAAAGAGTCCATATTAAAGAGTCATTCTCTCTGGCACCAAGAGTAAATATATAATTGATTCTGTGCCTCTATAATACAGTATTTATTTGAAGGACTAACAGAACAGATAGATAGCAATAAATACTGTACTATAGAGGCACAGAATAAGTTAGAGGAAAAACAAGAAGAAATGTAGGAACTTATTCAAGAAAGATCCAGTGCAATATATATATATATTTTTTAATAAAGCGAACTGGATGGAATATGGGGGAAAATGCAACAAATTATTTTTCAATCTTCAATAAAGAAATGCTACCAATTTTTTTATCGAAACTTGTTACAAATGATGGAGTCAAGCATGATTCACCTAATGATATTTTGAAAGAGGAAGAAAAGTACTTTAAGAATATGTTTTCGTTGCAGTCCCCTCCATCTCCACTAACCGAAGCTAATTGTATGGATTTTTTTCCAAAAATGTATGTAAAATTAACATCTGTACAGAAATTCTCATGTGAAGACCAAATTACAGAGGAGGAACTTCTTGGTGCAAGTAAAGCCTTTAAGGCTAGGAAAACTCCAGGGCTGAATGGCATACCAGTGTTATACCAAACTTTTTTTGATATACTCAGAGGACCATTATTAGCATGTTTATTATTTGTATTTTTTTAATTTGACCCCGTTTTTCTCCCCAATTTCGTGGTATCCAATTGTTTAGTAGCTACTATCTTGTCTCATCGCTACAACTCCCGTACGGGCTCGGGAGAGACGAAGGTTGAAAGTCATGCATCCTCCGATACACAACCCAACCAACCAAGCCATGCTGCTTCTTAACACAGCGCGGCTTCCGCACCAATGTGTCGGAGGGTACACCGTGCACCTGGAAACCTTGGTTAGCGCGCACTGCGCCCAGCCCGCCACAGGAGTCGCTGGTGCGCGATGAGACAAGGATATCCCTACCGGCCAAACCCTCCCTAACCCGGGTGATGCTAGACCAATTGTGTGTCTGCAGTACAGCGCCCTTAACCACTGCACCACCCGGGAGGCATTATTAGCATGTTTTAACCACTCCTATACAGTGAGGGTAAAAAAGTATTTGATCCCCTGCTGATTTTGTACGTTTGCCCACTGACAAAGAAATGATCAGTCTATTATGTTAATGGTAGGTTTATTTGAGACAGAATAACAACAACAAAAATCCAGAAAAACGCATGTCAAAAATGTTATAAATTGATTTGCATTTTAATGAGGGAAATAAGTATTTGACCCCTCTGCAAAACATGACATAGTACTTGGTGGCAAAACCCTTGTTGGCAATCACAGAGGTCAGATGTTTATTGTAGTTGGCCACCAGGTTTGCACACATCTCAGGAGGGATTTTGTCCCTCCTTGCAGATCTTCTCCAAGTCATTAAGGTTTCGAGGCTGACGTTTGGCAACTCGAACCTTCAGCTCCCTCCACAGATTTTCTATGGGATTAAGGTCTGGAGACTGGCTAGGCCACCCCAGGACCTTAATGTGCTTCTTCTTGAGCCACTCCTTTGTTGCCTTGGACGTGTGTTTTGGGTCATTGTCATGCTGGAATACCCATCCACAACCCATGTTCAATGCCCTGGCTGAGGGAAGGAGGTTCTCACCCAAGATTTGGCGGTACATGGCCCCGTCCATTGTCCCTTTGATGCGGTGAAGTTGTCCTGTCCCCTTAGCAGAAAAACACCCCCAAAGCATAATGTTTCCCCCTCCATGTTTGACTGTGGGGATGGTGTTCTTGGGGTCATAGGCAGCATTTCTCCTGCTCCAAACATGGCGAGTTGAGTTGATGCCAAAGAGCTCCATTTTGGTCTCATCTGACCACAACACTTTCACCCAGTTGTCCTCTGAATCATTCAGATGTTCAAATAAACCTACCATTAACATTATAGACTGATCATTTCTTCGTCAGTGGGCAAACGTACAAAATCAGCAGGGGATCAAATACTTTTTTCCCTCACTGTATAAATGGTAGACTAATCAGACAGGTTTTTTACATGGACGATACATTGGAGATAATATAAGATAAGTACTGGAAACAATAGAATACTATGAAATATTGGGGACACCAGCCTGGTTTTCATAGCTGATTTTGAAAAGGATTTTGATAAAGTATGACTGGAATTTATATATAAATGCCTAGAATATTTCAATTTTGGGGAACCTCTTATAAAATGGGTTAAAGTTATGTATAGTAACCCTAGGTGTAAAATAGTAAATAATGGCTACATCTCAGAAACTTTTAAACTGTCAAAAGAGGAGTAAAACAAGGTTGTCCACTATCGACATGTCTATTTATGATTGCCATCGAAATGTTAGCTGTTAAATTTAGATCCAACAATCATATGATTCATGTTTTATTTTAAAACCACAATTAGAATCCCTCCACGGCCTCATAGATACATCTAGATACTTTTGCTAACCTCTCTGGATCACAACCAAATTATGATAAGTGTACTTATACTACGTATTGGATCACAAAATAAAATGCAAATTTGACATTACTGCGTAGTTTAGCAATAAAATGGTCTGACTGGTATGTGGACATACTCGGTATACAAATCCTGAAAGAAAGAAATGATCTCACTTCAATACATTTTTATAGAAATTTAGAAAAATTACACAAGATTTTGCTACCATGGAAAGGAAAATACCTGTCTATTTGTAGAAAAATCCCCCTGATTTACTCCTTAGTTAGATCACAGTTTACCTATTTGCTTATGGTTTTGCCTACACCTAAGTGACCTTCAATTTTATTTGGAATGGCAAGCCAGACAAAATTGAAAGGGCCTATTTATATAACGAATATGAATTCGGAGGTCAGAAATGATTAAATATTAAAGCATTAGACTAAAGGCATCAGTCATACAAAAGTTATACTTAAATCCAAACTGGTTCTCTAGTAAATTGGTAGGAATGTCTCACCCCATGTTCAAGAATGGCCTTTTTCCCTTTATTCAGATTACAACTGTTCACTTTCGGTTGTTTGACAAGGAAATAATCTTCAAAATATCGTTATTCTTTAAACAAGCCTTAGAAAGTTGGTTGCAATTTCAGTTTAATACACCTGAAAATACAGAACAAATAATACAACAAATATGTGGTTAAACTCAATTATACTAATTGATAAAAAATAAAAATAAAAATTGGATGAAATGTTTAAAAAAGGTATAATGTTAGTGAATAATATCATAAATAGGACTGGTGGAGTTATGTCACGCTCTACCCAAAATTACAACAAACTAATTGCAGCATTACCACAAAAATGGAAGAGGCAAGTAGAAGGGGTAAAAAAGTAAGGAACTGCATTAAAGAACATAAATGGTTAAAGAAAATTGTAATAAATAAAAACACATACCAATTTCATTTAAGGACCAAAAAATGGACAGCTGTGCAATATAAATTGGAAAATAGTTGGGAAAAGATTTTCGATGTACCCATTCCATGGCACATGGCATATATATATATATATATATATATATATATATATATATATATATATATATATATATATGTGTGTGTGACACGCAAAACAACGCCAGATTCAAAACTTTGAATTTTTCCATTTAAATTACTATACAAAATTCTTGCAACCAATAGAATGTTATATATATGGGGGATACAATCTTCCCAGCTCTGCAGATTTTGCTGTGAGGAGGCAGTGTCATTAGATCATTTATTTTGGTATTCTCCATATGTAGCTCGTTTTTGGTCACAGATCCAGGAATGGCTGAAAAATTGCAACATTTACCTTGAACTAACGCTACAGATAGCAATACTGGGTGATTTGAAAAGCCATGGTCAATCAATCAATAATATAATAATTATTTTTGCAAAAATGTTTATCTTGAATTTACAATCTGTAGAAGCTATGAGAGTAGAAAGGTTCAGTACTTTGGAGAAGCATCACAGCACAGTTGAAAAATATATGACAAATAGAAATCCAAAATGGATGGTGTTGAGAGATAGATGGGAGGGGTTGATTGGAGCTGAAGGGTGGGACTAATAACAAGATAACACATGTAAAACATCTGGGGTCTGTAAAATGTATATAGGTTCAGAAATGTTGTGAAATAGCACAGTTACAAATAGAAATCAAACTGGATGGACATCAGAAATAGAGGAAGGACTGAAAACAAACAGAATATAACTATTGTACAATAGATTGTGTCTGTAAAATGTGTATAATATGTATAAACTGAAGGTAGAAGCCTAAGTGTTATTGATTATTAGCTTACTCCAATTGGGGGAAGGGTGGTAGGGTTTGCAGGGAATAATAAAGGTATATTCTAAAAAAAGTATGTATATCTATATAGGTATGTATATAGGTATGTGTATATATATATATATATATATATATATATATATATATATATATATATATATATATATATATATATATATATATATATATATATATGAATGTTTGTGTATGCATATGGATATATTAATGTTTATGTATCCATATGTATATATGTATGTATATATATGTAAATGGATATATATATTTACCAAAAAAGGATAAGATGGTTTGGAAATGATGCAGACAATTACATTGTTGGAAGCATCCATCTTTCTGCAATATTAAGCTGATCCACCCCTTTACAAAAAAGAGCATTGGAGCTCACGTACAAAGTATTTAAACAACAGTATGGATGTCTCAGTCTATGAAGATCTGAATTCATCAAACTTGGATGTGGACGCCATGGCAGTAAGTATATGTTCCACGTTGAGGTTCTTGTTTGCCCTCTTAAACATTCCGAAAACATTCCGATATTTTTGGTCGACCGTCATCCGATTCAACAAGGTTGGGGTTGGGTTTGGTACCGGCAGGGGAAGCCTGGCAAGTAGCTGCTCGTGGGCATACTCAATGGTTGCCATACGACTGTCCAGTGACTTAATCTCTGTGCGCATCTCAGTGTGTTGAGATTTGTGCCCAAGCACGGATGAGCGCTGAGGTTTATTGGGCGGCGGATCACAAGGGGAGTGAGACCTGTCATTACACCTGGAGCGTTTGGAATGATCATTCATCTGTGTAGCAGACTCATCTGATGAGAATCCAGAGGTCGAGATTTCAATGCTCTTGGTTTGAATTTCTGACAGTGAGTGCAAGAGCTGCTACTCTGTGCTGCCCCTTGAACATGTTCAGCTCCCAAGCAAAGAATGCAAAGTGTGTGCTCATCTGAGGCTGGGAGTTGATTTTCACACGGTTGACATGAGTGGAACAACATCCCATGTACAGCACTGAATCAGTTTACAAAGAAAGGGCTTTCACATAAGAGAAGTGTGTACCAAGAAAAAGTGAACCGTTGGCTCTGACCCACCATGCTTCGGGGGTGAGACTCCCGCCTAAATATGTATCAAGGTATGTAGTCAAGCGTGGACTGTCAGTCTCGGCGTTGGTGGACTCAGTCAAGCGAGGACCGGTAGCCTACAGCACCGCTGAGCTCCGTGATCACAAGCTAGGGAGTGGTAATGCTGGATCAACGGGCTGGTGTGGAAGTCAAGCGGGGACTGGCATGACACTGCGAGTCAACAAGCGCTAACAGGTACAACAAGCTAACTAGCTACGGTAACTATGTGTGGCTAATTTAGCTAGCTAGCTACGAGCTAACTTCTGAGTTAAAGGGATAGACCCTAAACTAATTTGCGTACTAGCTAGTATGGAAAAGCACGACAAAAAGCAATACAAGTTAGTGATTATGGGCAGGCACAATAACAAGAGTAGGTCATTCCGTAAGAAAATAATTAGAAGGGGATTAATAGTTATCTCGTAATGTAAAACACAAAGGTGAGAATTAAGAAAATACAGTATGTCACGCCACACAGCCTTTTATAGTGGCAGGTCACATGGGTACAGTAAGGGTGTGGCGTGTCTGTAAACATCTTTTGATATTAAGCATCTCAATCACATCGCGTCAAGGGGATGGAGTTCCCCATAGGTCGTTTGGCGACCCGTTACGAAAACTAAAGATAACCAAGATGCCTTAAACCAGTGATACCTCACCTGTATGGTGGCGCTTCGACGGGCTCTGACCCAGTGCTTTCTGCTGCCTTCAAAGTCACACCACAGCCCACACCTGCACAGAGACAAAATAACGTAATCTGTCAGCTATGGACAGACAGGAGACAGTGAAACATAGCTATACTCTAGCACAGAAATACACAGAAGAAACAGGCACAGGGACAGGTTATCATAGTAGGCCTCAAAGAAATAGAACTAGTGAAGTGCAGTCTGACTGGGTCAAAGACTAAACAAAGAGTAAAGTCCATGGATTCTAATTATATGGTAGAGCTTCTCTTATTTGAATGATAGAGTCATTCATGATGTCAGTTCAAATGACTACATCATGTGTAAAGACTATTAATCCAAATATGCACTCCCTCTGGATCTGAATGGACTTTACTCTTTGTTTAGTCTTTGACCCAGTCAGACTGCACTAGACTAGTTATCGGGTCTGTCTTAGTGTATAGACCCTGTATGGAAGGTTCTTTACGAGGTCAACATAATACTGACATGAGCTGGTCTGGGACTGGATCAGTTGGTGGATCAGGGCCTGCAGGTTCTTCATGTCTGCCCTCAGGGCACTGAGGTCCTGGCTCTGTTGGGTCTGGTCCACCTGGAGCCTCTGCAGAGTCTGCAGGTGTTCCCCCTGCACAGGGAATGAGAAGCACCTCTCCCTAGGAGAGACAGGAAGAGAGAGATCTTGACACAAGCCTGGAAATATTCCACAATACAGCATAGTTGTTCCATACTCCTAAAGTCAGGTAAAAGAGAGGCAGTGCTGTGCCTACCCTGAGGCCCTGTCACTCTCATCAGGTCGTCCTTGTTCGGGGGGATTCACTTCTTTTTGGATCTCCAGGAACTCATCTAGGGTCTCCTGAAGTGTCGGAAACAGGTAAAAAAAGAGAAACAAGCACTCTACCTCCCTAAACTAAACCAACCCGCAGGCAGACACAGATATATAAAGACATACAGTTCCAACGCAGGTGTTAAAGATGAATGTCCCATCCAGTCACCTTGATCTGAGTGGTGATCGTCTTCAGCTCAGCGTGCCGCTTTGAGTCAGTTCTGATGTCATCGTCGTATAACTCCCCAAGAGGGGCACAGAAGCGGTGGATGTGCTGGTCGTCATAGAAACGGCAGAGACGGGGCATGGATTCCTCCACCTGCAGGATAATGGCTGCTTGCTGCATTACTGCATTGGCCAGTGCATTGTCATACACCCTGACAGAAGAGATACATACTGATGCTGAGAGTGACGGATGCATACTGAGTCATATGTTTGTTTGTAGATAAACACGCAAACCTGGCGTAGACAAACAATATACAGTACTTGAGCACACACGAGTGTAAGCTGTAAAGGCTGATCAGCACACTATTGATCTGCTAGTTCGCCAAATATCATTTTAGCAGCCCGTACCTTTGGAAGGTGTCCGAGAGAAGGGCAATCATCAGGTTGACACACAGAATGGAGGACAGAGCCAGAAAGGTACCACAGAGGAAGTGGGCCATGATCGAGTCCACTTCCACCATGGCGTTAAACTCATACTCGTCCACCAGAGTGATGCGGTACAGGCTGTAGAGCAGCTGGGGTACAGTCCGCATACTGGGTATTGACGCTTGACCTGGGGAGGACAGTTCGCAGACAGACCGTAAATACAGTTGTTCGTGGATTTTGTATCACACCAGGACAGCTGCAGTAGCATATGCCATGTCATATTGTGGGTATGTTTCATAAAATATGCATGATCTTATGGTTTGTCTCCCAACGTACCTCCAAATATAATCCAGAAGGCACACGCGTAAGGGATAAAGATCTCTGCATATAGGAAGAGGAAACGTAGCACATCCCCCACAATCTTCCCCAGCATGACAATGAAAGGACCCATAACCCTGTACAGAATGAGGATCAAAGGTTGTGGTATTGGTGTGACGCTGTTGAATTTTCAGACGCAATGGCTCTAAGATCTGCTGTATGAGTTCAATGTGGGTTAGTATTTGGCTACTTTATGTTTGGAAATATCCACACATGCTGTTCTAAAAAATGTGTATTTTGGATATGAGAGCCATGTCCATATGGGGGGCCTATGAGCTCTAGTTTCTTCGTTGTCATGACCCCCGACTACAGGGGGGGGGGACGACGACGACGACGACGACACCTGTGGCACCCTATTCATGTGTTGTTGTCATGGAACCTGATAACTCCAGGTGTACCTATAGGGACGCTGACCAGGTGTCATTATTACCGTTGAGCTGCCCCATGAACACAATGCACTGTTCACAGGGAAGCTCAGGCTTTTGGGTTTAGTTTCAGTTGTGTTTTTTGTTTGTTTTTTTCCTCAGAACCTATTGTTCCCTTCCATGATCCATTGGGTGCCAGAGAACAGTCATCAATGGTGGGGAAGGGAAGTAAAGATTCATTATTCTCCACCACAAGATTGGTGCTCTAAAATGAACGAATGCCTTGCACTTCCTCAGGGAGACAAGTAAAACCATTTTTTTTTAAAGATCCCTAAAAGAGGACTCTTCAATGGTTGGTCAGTCTGATCACCTGAAGGCTCGGACGTGTTTCATCAGCCGGAGCCAGAGGAAGATGATGACCACAGCGAAGAGGCGCAGGCTGTAGTCCCGCAGTGTTCCTCCAAGCAAGAAGATGTCTGCCACATGGATCCCGAACACAGCCATCAGCAGTATGTACACCAGCCAATCAAAGATGTTCCTGTGACACAGCCAAATGAGATCCCATCGTCTGCTTGCCAGTTAGGTAATGGAAGAGCATTATTAAAGGGCCAGAGTTACAACATATCCATATGAGATGTACTGTATCATATATAACTCAAATGTGTTTACCAGGGGTCTTGTAAGTAGTTTCCCTTCATGCGGTGGATCAACTTGATTTGCTCTTCCAAGAAATGTTTTTCCTTTGAAGCAGGAAGACAATTTTCTTTTAAAGAAGATGTCAATTTGCACATTCTCAATGGGGATTACAACAACCTGTAGCCTTACAAATGGCATACTGCCAAAATAATGTATTGGGGTCAGGAGGACTTTTCCTTAGATCTTAAAATACATTTATTTTGTTTAATTGTGTAAGCCTAGATCAGGTCTAGAAACTTCACTAAAGATGTGTGTCTGTGTGTGTCTCCTGGGTAAGAAAAGGTGCTGTACCTCGGGCCACATTGGGTGTGTGCAGCGCAGGTCATCGTTGGTGCGATGCTCACACCAACTCTGCCAGCTCCTTAGCTTCCTGCTGGAGCCTATCATCTCTGCCACTTCCCGGCCCACCTCCACCACTGTTAGCCCCAGAGCCACCACCACCCCAAACACACGCCACCAGTCCTGCAGGTGAATATACTTTTTATATTTAGATTTGTTTATTTGGATCCTCATTAGCTGTTACAATCACAACAGCTACTCTTCCCGGGGTCCACAATGACTTCATCAATGTCCAAACATCTGTATGACCTGTGACATTCTTCTGACCTTCATATTCACATTATTTCATTGTGGATCTAAATGAAGGACTGAAATGTGTGTGAATCTTAAAACATCACACTTTTAATGTAATTCTGAAGAGTTGATGAAAAAAAATAATATCTATCTATATATACAGTTGAAGTCGGAAGTTTACATACACTTAGGTTGGAGTCATTAAAACTCCTTTTTCAACCACAGAGATGAATGTACTTTTTGTGCGAAAAGTGTAAATCAATCCCAGAACAACAGCAAAGGACCTTTGTTTTGGTGCTGGGGTAAACAGGTACAAAAGTATCTATATCCACAGTAAAAAGAGTCCTTTATCGACATAACCTAAAAGGCTGCTCAGGAAGGAAGAAGCTACTGCTCCAAAACCGCCATAAAAAAAAGCTAGAGTACGGTTTGCAGCTGCACATGGGGACAAAGATCATACTTTTTGGAGAAATGTCCTCTGGTCTGATGAAACAAAAATAGAACTGCTGGGCCATAATGACCATCGCTATGTTTGGAGGAAAAAGGGGGAGGCTTGCAAAACAAAGAACACCATCTCAACCGTGAAGCACGGGGGTGGCAGCATCATGTTGTGGGGGTGGCAGCATCATGTTGTGGGGGTGATTTGCTGCAGGAGGGACTGGTGCACTTCACAAAATAGATGGCATCAAGAGGGAGGAACATTATGTGGATATATTGAAGCAACATCTCAAGACATCAGTCAAGATGTTAAAGCTTGGTCGCAAATGGGTCTTCCAAATGGACAATGACCCCAAGCATACTTCCAAAGTTGTGGCAAAATGGCTTAAAGACAACAAAGTCAAGGTATTGGCGTGGCCATCACAAAGCCCTGACCTCAATCCCATTGAAAATGTGTGGGCAAAACTGAAAAAGCGTGTGCGAGCAAGGAGGCCTACAAACCTGACTCAGTTACACCAGCTCTGTCAGTAGGAATGAGCCAAAATTCACCCAACTTATTGTGGAAAGCTTGTGGAAGGCTACCCGAAACGTTTGACCCAAGTTAAACATTTTAAAGGCAATGATACCAAATACTAATTGAGTGTATGTAAACTTCTGACCCACTGGGAATGTGATGAAAGAAATAAAAGCTGAAATAAATAATAAATTATTCTCTCTACTATTATTCTGACATTTCCCATTCTTAAAATAAAGTGGTGATCCTAACTGACCTAAGACAGGGGATTTTGCGAGGATTAAATGTCAGGAATTGTGAAAAACGGTTTAAATGTATTTGGCTAAGGTGTCTGTAAACTTCCGACTTCAACTGTGTGTGTATATATATATATATGTTCCCTCTGTGCTTCACTTTCTCACCTCAGGGAAAACATAAGGCTCCTCGGTTCGGATGACAGACACAGAGATGGCCACGGTCGTCCAGGAGACTATAAACAGGAAGTTAAGGAGTAGGAGTATCCAAGCCCCCAACCTACAGAGACACCAGTTTACTATTCAGAGTGAAATACTGAGCCACCATTCAGTACTGTATTAACAGTAGATCCCTTCAGCTACGTGTCTAACTGGTTAGGGCCTATGGTATATTTCATTTATGACAGAGCATGAGACTGGAAGGAGGAAGAGGGGTGACACACCTGCCACTCCTGTCTGGCAAAAGTCTCTCTCACCGATGAACTGACCTGCCATACAGTTTCCACTTGACAGTGATGAGCTTCAGAACCACAGGGTGCATGATGAGATCCAACTTCCCCTGGTGTACTATGAACTCCAACTGTGGTGAGAGAGAGAACAATTCTCAGGGAAAATTCATATCGCAATTATGATCAAATTAGTTGACTTAGTTTTCATCCATTATCACTTTATTTAGCTTGTTTAGCCTTAAAGAGTGGGACATACTGGTGATGTAGGCTCACTGGCAACACCCTCTGGAAGACAAAAAAATTGAAATGAGAGATCACACAAGTTAAAAAAAAAATAGTTTACAAGTCTGTTGCATGGTTTGACCCACTGAGTTAGGTGGTTAAACAGAGTGTATTTTTATTAGTGGGAGCATTGGCCATATAGGACATGTTGTTCTGTGTAAATAGCATATTTATTTTTTGTTCAGACTAAAACCTTGTGAGCCCTGTCCTGGTGGATTCTGCTTGCAGGGTGGCTCTGGCTCCAGCAGGTGAAGGTAGTAGAACTGCTGCCTGGTCATCCGGTCAGTCACATGGAACTGGTTCAGAGCCAAATGAGCCTGACAAGACCAAAGAGAGCTGAACAATACTATAGGATGACCACATACAGAACCCACTCTATGACAACAACTAGCACATTGTCAGGACAAACTATACAATTGGAGCATGTACTGCATATTTACCACTGAGGTCATCTTGTCAATCATGGCGGTGATGCAAAGCTGACCATCAGAGTCCTTTACCCCAGCATCAGCCCCTAGTTCCATTAGTGTCCGTGCAGCCTCACTCCTGTCTGAAAACACACAGGAGTACAACAAAAGAAGCATAATCAAGTACAGCAATAACTGTGTAATGTGCAATTTAGCTATTTGTAAGGTGAGATGGAGGGTATATTTCCATGTGTGTTTGGACAATAAAGTTGTGTTTTATTCTAATACAAAGTATGGAGTGTGAAATGCACACCCAGAGGCAATTAAAGGTATGAACCTAGGTTGGCAGCCAGTTGTAGAGGGGTTCTCCTTTTGTAGTCTCGTGCGGAGATGTCTGCCCCATACTGCAGCAGCACCTTGACTGCCCCCACCGCGTCATTCTTAGCAGCGTAGTGCAGAGGTGTCTGATGATCCATGTTGGTCTGAGCACCAATGTCGGCTAGACAGGACATGCATGTGTGAGCTACAGTACAAATCCCTCACCTACAGAAGTAACACACAAGTGACACAGACACAATTGACCTCTGACCTTTCCTCTCCAACAAGAAGTGGATCATCTCCTCGTAGTCCAGAGCTGCGGCAACGTGCAGGGGCGTGACCCCGTAGGAGTCAGGACGCAGAACATCAGCCCCCCTGTCCAGGAAGAAACGCATCACGTCCACATTCCACGCCCTCGAGATCTAGAACCAGGCAGAGGAGCCCATTTGAACACACAGTGGCTTCACTCACAACGATGCTGCCACAACAGAAGGTCTTTGAGCCATTTGATGACGTGTGAAGACTTCAGTCTCACCTCATGCAAGACAGTTTGTCCGTATCGGTCCGTTGAGTTGGGGTCGGCTCCATCTGCGATTACATCACTCAGGTACTGAAGGTCCACCTATGACCAAACTGGATTATTGACTGTATGAATCATCACCAGCCTTCAATCAGACCACATCTAATCTATATATCTTACATCGATCTATACCTTTAGCCCCATTTTACAACGTAAATGCCATCCACCCCTCACCTCATCAGTGTCCTGATTGCTGGAAGCCAGTTCTCTGAAATGGTCTAGCAGTCTTTTATTGAGGTGGAAGCTTTTGTCTCCTCCATCTATGACATCTTCATCCAAGGCCAGGCCTTTGTACATGGTCTCAAAGAATTCCCCTTTAAACAAGAAGGTGATCACACAGCATGATAGAGTGCAGAGTATTTGAACTCTTATCTAGGTGTACCTTGAGTTTGGCGTTTTATCTGCAATGGTACCTGTGGGTTTTCTCTTCACATACTGACGGCAGGCTCGTTTCCAGCGGCTGCAGGCGTATGAAGCCCACTGAGCAGCTGCCTTCGCAGCACTGGACACAGATGTCTTCGAGATCGCACGTCCAACAACTGGCTGCTGTTCAGACTGCAGTGACACGCATACATCACACGACAGTACATAGAACTGCATCATAGCATGTACTGAAATGTCCAATTCTGAAATATATCACCCAGTAAGAAGTATAGTAACCCACTACTCTCTAATCATACACAGTTCGGAGCCTAGTAACCATTGAAAATGTATTGAGAGGGTTTCCGATTACTCCAGAAATGGAAAAAATATCAACAGATAACGACATTGAGAGGCAGACTGGTAAATGTCAAAGTGCCATTTTCTCCTCACCTGGTTGACAACTCCATCGGTCATCTCCATCTCCATGGCAGGGTTGTAACAGCCAGAGGCACTAACCCGGTTCAGTCTCCTCATCCTGCCGTGTTCCAGGCCTGAAGGCTTCTCTGTAAACTCTTAACTACACAGCTCCAATATGACTGCGACCAGCCTACCAGTGTAGGTGCGGTAACTCTACAATGAGCGGCTATTTCCAAACAAAGGCTTTCACTCAAAACACAGGGAGTTGGTATATTCCGGTAGACTCTGAACCTGCTAAAGCCGTGTGATCCAGAGAGATGAGAAGTGGATTGTTGTTAGGCGGATATCAGGTAAAAGGAAAGTCTTCTGCAGGCCCAGTCACTGTTTTTCCTTCCAGCTGTTTGTTTACTAGTGAGCTACCTGCAGTACTGTACCTGAACAATATGGTACATTCTGACTCATGTGCTTGTTACACAACAGCCTTTATGTCAAAGTTGACAATGATGACACTGACAAAGCAATGGTCCTATCTTCTAATGTTTAACCGCTTTGGAGTTTGTCTGAGCTGTTAAGACATGTTGGAGAAACTGTGGACAAGTTTATGGCTTCTTATCAGCTTACGTGTGTGCTCAGTACAGATGTATTGTGGCTTGTTAAGGTACATGTAATCACCGAGTGGCCCCGCTCTTGACAAACCAGTTTCATGCGTAGATATAGGATTCCAATGGTCTTTTCATATGATTTTTTATCTTAGCTAAAGCATCCAAAATGACAACACCATGACTTGGCCATATGCAGCGACAGCTCAGAGTTGGACAGGACGTGGTTGCCATAACAATGTGATTGACAGGTGCCACAATAATGTCATAAGAAGGGTGGGGTGTTCGAAAAGCTAAAGTCCACTCTAGGGCAACAAAGCAGGTGGGGGGAAAAAAGACTAACAGACCATTAAGTAACAAAGACTAAAAGAGTGGTCAGCTGTAGCTCAGTTGATAAAGCATGACGCTTGCAACGCCAGGACAGTGGGTTCAATTCCCGTGACGACTCGTATGTCAGATGTACGCACACATGACTCGTAAGTCAGCTAAATGGGATATATTATATAAACACAGACAACATTGTATTCTTTATAACAAGGTTGTGATGTACAATGCACACAGAGACAACCTTTGACAAGAAGGAAGAAATTAAGTGTAAATCCTTTATATTGTCCAGTTAAAGCCGGACAACCATTGTGCATTTATCTAATGTGACTGAAGGCAAATGAGGTCATTGATTAAGAGATTGTGATAGGTCAGGGCACAGCTTTATTGAGTCTTTTAAACACATGATTGATTTTGCGTTCCAGTCCCAGGCACGTATTCCTGAGTGGCGGCAGGGCCTTTCTGAGGTCTCAGAGTCAGCCAAACCAGTGGTTGCCCATACACTCCCTGTTCCACTCCACACGACAGATCCAGCACCACTCAAACTTACACTGGGCACGGGGACACACCATGTGCATACAGCCACCTGGGAACACAGTATAAAAACACAACTTCACAGACAAGCAAAAAGGAGAAGAGAAGACTAAGCAAAAGGGAAAAGGACAATGTATGAAAGGATTTGAAATCTATTATACAGTATTGTTCCCACTGCGGAGGGAGGGGGGTTAAGGGGTTGGAGAAATAAAGGGCATATCGAAAACAATGTAGATATAGAACATATACAGTACCAGTCAAAAGTTTTAGAACACCTACTCATTCAATGGTTTTTCTTTATTTTTACTATTTTACTTTCATTGTAGAAAAGTGAAGACATCAAAACTATGAAATAACACATGGAATCATACAGTATCCAAAAAAGTGTTAAACAAATATATTTTTTTATTTGAGATTCTTCAAATAGCCACCCATTGCCTTGATGACAGCTTTGCACACTCTTGGCATTCTCTCAACCAGCTTCACCTGGAATCCTTTTCCAACAGTCTTGAAGGTGTTCCCACATATGCTGAGCACTTGTTGGCTGCTTTTCCTTCACTCTGCAGTCCGACTCATCCAAAACCATCTCAATTTGGTTGAGGTCGGGGGATTGTAGGGGACAGGTTATCTGATGCAGCACTCCATCACTCTCCTATTTGGTAAAATAGCCCTTACACAGCCTGGAGGTGTGTTGGGTCATTGTCCTGTTGAAAAACAAATGATAGTCCCACTAAGCCCAAACTAGATGGGATGGCGTATCGCTGGAGAATGCTGTGGTAGCCATACTGATTAAGTGTGCCTTGAATTCTAAATAAATCACACAGTGTCACCAACAAAGCACCACCACACCATAACACCTCCTCCTCCTCCATGCTTTACGGTGGGAAATACACATACGGAGATCATCCGTTCACCCACACAGCATCTCACAAAGACACAGCGGTTGGAACCAAAAAGCTCCAATTTGGAACCCAGACCAAAGTACAAATTTCCACCGGTCTAATGTCCATTGCTCATGTTTCTTGGCCCAAGCAAGTCTCATCTTCTTATTGGTGTCCATTAGTAGTGGTTTCTTTGCAGCAATTCGATCATGAAGGCCTGATTCACCCAGTCTACTCTGAACAGTTGATGTTGAGATGTGTCTCTTACTTGAACTCTGAAGCATTTATTTGAGCTGCAGTTTCGTAACTCTGATGAATTTCTCCTCTACAGCAGAGGTAACTCTGGGTCTTCCATTCCTGTGGCAGTCCTCATGAGAGCCAGTTTCATCATAGCGCTTGATGGTTTTTGCGACTGCACTTGAAGAAACTTTCAAAGTTCTTGAAATGTTCCGGATTGACTGACCTTCATGACTTAAAGTAATGATGGGCTGTTTGCTTATTTGAGCTGTTCTTGCCTTAATATGGACTTGGTCTTTTACCAAATAGGGCTATCTTCTGTATACCCCCCACCTTGTCACAACAACTGATTGGTTCAAACGCATTAAGAAGGAAAGAAATTCCACAATTTAGCTTTTAAGAAGGAACACCTGTTAATTGAAATTAATTCCAGGTGACAACCTCATGAAGCTGGTTGACCTAATGCCAATCATGTGTAAAGCTGGTTATTTGAAGAATCTCAAATATAAAATATATTTTGATTTGTTTAACACTTTTTTGGTTACTACATGATTCCATATGTGTTATTTCATCATGTTGATGTCTACCCTATTATTCTACAATGTTGAAAATAGTACAAATAAAGAAAAACCCTTGAATGAGTAGGTGTTTTAAAACTTTTGACCGGTAGTGTATGTATATATTGGAATAAGGATCAGAAAATGGATGGAGTGAGATGGAGGGATGTGCAGTGCCTTACCACTCTTCTCCACTGGGACCTTGCAATGTGGACATGGACGGGTGGTCTCGTCTATAGTCTCCTGGGAGGCCTGCTCCCACCGAGCCTGAAGAGCTGCCTCCTCGTCCACTACATAACCCTGGGGCGGGAGGACAAGGGAGAGAGTAAAGAGAGACCAGGCCAGGGGTGGGGGTGTGAGAGACTGGGGGTTTATTTCTTGAGTGGATACAGTGAATAGTGTGCTGAAATTTGGTTGATTTAGGAATGCCATCTTGTGGCATGTTTTAAAACTCGAGTCATACATCAAACATATAATATCTCAAAATGAATCTTTACTCACAACTCTGAATTATGAGCCATTACAAGTATGTTTCAGTGTCGCCTTTTTAGATACTAATGCTGGCCATGTGGACTGTAGGGGGCAGCAGAGACAGTGCAACAGTGAGCAGCATACTGATTGGCTCAGTTACCTGCAGGGCTCCTCCTGAGACAGGTGATGACCTCACATGACATTCCCCCTCATGGAATCCTTCCTTACAGTCACGGCAGAACACAAACTGAAAGAAGACACACAAAATGTTGCCTTAATAATATGATCCCATTTAGTCACACTGAAAACCTGAACTGGGATGCTTCTTAATACTCTATAGTTGCTCCCTTTCCTTTCCAATGGACGCCAGCCATGAATTTGCTTACTTCGGTATAGTTCAATCACAACACTGCAGGTGAAGGAAAGGAGACGTGGAGATTGTCTTCTTTTTTTTTTATTACTATTAAGACGCACCCCTGGTTTCAAGGCATTTAATGACTGGCTGTATCTTCTCCCACAGGTTGTATACAAGTTCCTAAGATAGACAGTGGGTGGCGCCATCTCTATACGCTCCCCCACTAGGAGCCACCCAGCCTGCATGTGGAAGTAGGGAGCTGATTTACACCGAATCCTTCCACAACCGGGATTAACTAGAAATCTAGAAAGATGCTTTGTATTTTTAGCTCGACTCCATCTTTTGAAGCGCAACAGTGATTTTGCACTTCATCAAAGGGGCTGGAGTTTTGAAGGAGAGGGGGCTTGTCGCTGTTTCTTTCTTTTATTATCTGCTGTTTTTAAGTGTGACTGATAGCAGCTCTCCTCTCAGGTCTGGGGGACAGACGCCTCTTTGTTTCCAAACTCCTGCATGGCGCCGCCTGTGATGAGACAAGGGGAGAAGAGGGGCGCTTCTGACAGGCGCTTTCTTCCTCCCCCTCCCTCGTTCTTTCCCACTCTTCCCTCAGATGAGCCTCCATCATCATCTTCGGCAGAGAACTCTGAACAGTCGCTTCATCAAACGCCCGTGGCGTATGCGCCAAAGCTTGTCTGAGACGCGAGGCGATGAGAAGTGAGGAGTCTCAGGACGCGTCACTACACTGCACTGTAGCACGGTGACCTGATTGTCTGTGAAGTCATTTTGAATGGTTTTCTGCAACATTCAACAGTAACTTGTCTTAAGTCTCACTTCAGCAGAAGCTTCATATCACTACGGTTATAATAAACTCAAATTATAACTATATGACAGCAAGAGCCTATGACAGGTCTCTTCTCCTCCTGATCAGGTCTCTTGGTCAGGAGAAAATCCTCACCTCTAAGTTGAAGTCATTTGTCTAGCAGAGTTGGGCCGGGGGCCGGGTGGGGCGAAGGTTTGCGGCTTGAGGGTTGGCCAGTGGGTGGGTTGCGTGTATGGTACAGAGACAGAGCTGCCCAGTGGAGTGTGGAAGACTCATGAAGGGTTGCAGCAGGTTTCCGGTGGCTGACAAACCTATTTCCCTTCGCCTCCCTTCACTGAGCAACACAACGGATCACAGCACCCCAGACAGCACCCTCAGAGGGTAAACATACACACATGCACTGACACACACACACACACACACACACACACACACACACACACACACACACACACACACACACACACACACACACACACACACACACACACACACACGCACACACGCACACACACACAAAAACTGACATAGCCTAAGTCAACATTAAGTGATGTGCAGCCCTGTGCTGTTGCTCAGTATTGGGTGGATATCATATTGTAATGTAGATTCAGCACACTGCAGTGTCTGTCTCAGTACAGAATCATATGGCACATGTGAAGTTTTGAACTGAGGGTGACAGCAGCACTGGGAACTCTTCTAAATTAGAGCATTCTAGTGAAGCTCTAAGAAGAGCTCTGTGAGAGAGCTTACTGATGAAGTGGCAAAGTCGTCCCCTGCCCTCCCTGACACCCTTCCTTTCTCGCAATCTCTCGCTTCATCTCTCTCTCTCATATAAAGTGCATTCAGAATGCATTCACACCCTTTGACATGTTCTACATTTTGTTGTGTTACAGCCTGAATTTAAAATAATTGAGATCGTTTTGTCACTGGTCAAACAATAACCTATAATGTCAAAGTGGAATGATGTTTGACATTTTTACAAATGAATGAAAAATAAAAACCTGAAATGTCTTGAGTTAATAAGTATAAGACCCCTTTGTTATGGCAAGCCTAAATAAGTTCAAGAGTAAAACGTTGCTTAACAAGTTACATAATAAGTTGCATGGACTCACTCTGTGTGCAAAAATGGCGTTTAAGATGATTTTTGTACCCCACACATACAATTATATTTAAGGTGTAGCAGGGCATTTCAAACACAGATTCAACCACAAAGACCAGGGAGGTTTTACAATAAAAAAGGGCTCCAAACAGACATTGAATATCCCTTTGAGCATGGTGAAGTTATTCATTACACTTTGGATGGTGTATCAATACACACAGTCACTACAAGTAAACTGAGGATGGATCAACATGTTAGTTACTCCACAAAACTAACCTAATTGACAGAGTGAAAAGAAGGAAGCCTGTACAGAATAAAAATATTCCAAAACACGCATCTTGTTTGCAACAAGGCACTAAAGTAATACTGCAAAAAATGTGGCAAAGCAATTCACTTTGTGTCCTGAATACAAAGTGTTATGTTTGGGGCAAATCCAATACAACGTATTACTGAGTACCACACTACCTATTTTCAAGCATAGGGGTGGCTGCATCATGTTATGTATGGCTATGCTTGTAATCGTTAAGGACTGGGGACATTTTCAATATAAAAAATAAAGGGAATGGAACTAAACACAAGCAAAATCCTAGAGGAAAACCTGGTTCAGTCTGCTTTCCACCAGACACTGGGAGATGAATTCACCTTTTAGCAGGACAATAACTTAAAACACATGGCCAAATCTACATTGGAGTTGCTCACCAAGAAGACAGCGAAAGTTCCTGAGTGGCAGAGTTACTGTTATGACTTAAATCTGCTTGAAAATCTATGGGTAGACCTTAAAATGTTTGTCTAGCGATGATTAAACAACCAATTTGACAGAGCTTGAATCATAAAAATAAAATAAAAATGGGCAAATGTTGCACAATCCAGGTGTGGAAAACTCAGAGACCCAGAAAGACTCACATCTGTAATCGCTGCCAAAGTTGTCTCTAACATGTATTGACTCAGGGGGTTGAATTACTTACCTAATAAAGATATATTAGTGTTTTATTTTTCAGAAATAAATATTTATTCATAAATGAATTAGATTATTTCTTCCATTATAATATTTTGTGTAGATCGTTGACAGAAAAATGACAATTACATCCATTTTTAAACCACTTTGTAACACAACAAAATGTGGAAAACGTCCAGGGGGGTGAATACTTTCTGAAAGCACCGTCAGAGGAAAAGAGTCTCTGACTCTCACACAATCACATCACTCAAGACACAAAACAAAGATACTCTCTTGCTGTACAACTGGAAATCACACAAACAAACACATTGGAGTACCAAAGACAGAGGAATATTTCACCATCATCTCTTTAACACACACACACACACACACACACACACACACACACACACACACACACACACACACACACACACACACACACACACACACACACACACACACACACACACACACACACACACACACACACACCCTGCAGTTCTCCCTATCCAACCCTACAGCCCACCTCCCGTGTCTGCGCTCAGATTCAGTGCTCGGGCTCGTTTAACCTCGTCCCCAGGCTAATTGCAACCGAGAGCCGGCTGGTGGACGAGACTAGGACCTGCATGGTCCACAGAGATAAAATGTCCTATTGCATGTTTACAGGTCTCCTCTGCTGACCAGTGTCTATTGTACCCTGCGGCTGCAGCCGGGTCCGCCAGGGCCCATCTGAGCTGTACGTCGTACCAGAGCTGCAGCAAGGGGCTCCTAAAGCCAGCTCACAAACACGAGCAGGGAGGACACGAAAAAGACAGGGAGGCGGGCAATATTGATTTCTGTATGTGGTGTCTTTAAGAGAAGCCAGCTCACCAGTATCCTAAGGCCTTAAGCACCCCCCACCCCCCAAAAAGAGAACTGCATCTGGGGGAGTGTTAAAGTGATAGGATCCTCGTCTTAAAGTAGCAGCCTGACACTTATAGAGGCTTTATCTGCTTCCCACAGACCTCTGGATGGACTGGAATGAATGTGCACATACACACACCACCACCCTCTCAGTCAAATCAAATGTATTTCTAAAGCCCTTCTTACATCAGCTGATATAACAAAGTGCTGTACGGAAACCCAGCCTAAAACCCCAAACAATGCAGGTGTAGAAGCACTGTGGCTAGGAAAAACTCCCAGCCACCGTGCTTCTACACCTGCATTGCTTGCTTTTGCTCAATGTCACCTGGGATCTTATGGCTACACACACATGTATGTATGCTCCCTCCCTCCCTCCCTCCCTCCCTCCCTCCCTCCCTCCCTCTCTCTTCCTCTCTAAGCCAGGCTGCTGTTAGTGGAGACAGATAGATGGAGAGATTGAGATAGAGACTGAGATACTGTAGGTGAGCGATGAGCCCTGTAGCGACCCCAATTCTGCTCCCCTGTGATGAAGATGGTGGTGTTTGCAAACATGCAATCAGTCGGCACTAATGTATACTATCTCCTCATCTTTAAATCGGGTGGCTAATTAGAGAACATCATGCAACTCGTTTTATAACGACATCTCTTCACGTGTCGTGTGCTTGCGCGTATGCATGTCTCACCCCGCACCCCAAACCGTTGCTGAGCAGACACTGGATCATCCTCTTGTCCTCCTCAGGCAGCAGGCCTGCTCCACATCCAGGGGCTGGACACAACACTCCTCCCATCTGGAGGAGACACTCCTCGGCTGCATACTGCTGGTACCGCTCATACTGATATACACACAGAGAGAGAGATTCATTCATTATTTCATTATCCGTTTTTGATGGATTTGAAGTAAATTAATTTCCGCTTCCACAATATGGTATTTCATGTCTTTAAACATAATTTTATTGACATTTATTGAGAGAAGGAAAAAGGCTGGGGCAAAAGAGAGGTGCACTCATGCATATGCACACACAATATACACACAACCACAGACACACACACACACACAGCATTATGACCAGACACATAGTCATGCTAATTGTGTCTCTGTGACAAGGCTAATTGATGCATGCCTCAATCATACATCTGCATAAAGGTTCAGCTCAGAAGGGGCTTTCTAACCATCCGGTTCACATCACTTATGCTTTCAGAGTGGCGCGTTTCACTGAGCAATGGAACCACAGGGCAAGCTTAGAGTTGGCTAAGCATTCATATTCAGAATTCAAAGCCCCGCCAGTAACTCACTCATGCAACAGGAGCATCGTTTCATCACTTCATTATGTTTACTATTGCAAATGTGCTAATCCTATGTCGGAGTAAATTGAAATAATGTTGAAGAGAGTATGTTTGCCTGAAGAGTCTCAGGAGTGAACAATGGCGCACGGTCCTTATTGTTTATAATTTCCCTTATTAGTAAGCTACTTCAAAATGACACTATTTTACAGTGGAAGTATAGAAGTGTGGAAGATAAGGAGGAGTATAGGGCACTCAAATTCAAAGCCAGATCCACTGCTTTCCACTACCTTGTAGGGTCAGATTTTTAATACCCCTGGCAGAGGGGGTGAATGAAGAGTATTGAGTGGTAGAGTAGAGAATCAGTCACTCCCTCTTAAAACCGACTCATGCTCTTCCTGGCTGAGGTTCTGTGAGATGGATGGAGAGAGAGAGAGCGAGAGATGTTGCTCATTTAGGATGGATGTTAGGCTAGTTGAAGGGTGGGCTGGTAGCTCAGTTTGTAGAGCATGGAGCTTACAACACCAGGATAGTGGCAGACACTGTATTGTAGCACCAGATGAGACAATTAAAGCACTGTTAGATGTGACAGAGAGACCAGGAGCATATTTCCCTTGTGACCTGAGTGAGACAGGAAGGCTGAGGTTGATGCTGGGTGGCGGTGGGGATGCTAGTTTCCCTCTAGATAGGATAGATAGGAGTTTGTTTGTTTGGGGTCACTGTTCAGGACTCACCTGTTCATCACCTAGGGCTCGGAAGTGATGCAACTCCGTTATGAGAGATTCTGGGCAGCCAGCTAGAGATAGAAATAGAGGGAGAATTTTGAGGTGAATAAAATTGGTAAGGAAAGGGAAAGAAAAAGAGAGGGAAAGAGAAATGGAAGAGAGAGATTGATCTTCGTCAATGAGCGAAATGAACACAGCCATTTGTGCACAACAGGCAAACACCCACACACTCATTGGAAAAAGACGCACTGTTATATACACCTCATCCAGCACAGGTCAACCGCAAGAGACAAGGCCCCTCATCCCAGCCCAGAAGTTCCCACGAGGAGCAGAGTAGTAGAACATACAAGGGGGATGTTGTGTCATAACGGTCCTCCGTCTAGCTGACAGGATCATCTCAAACAACCGAGGCTCACCTTTAAATCTACATAGGATAATCACACAAGGCAAATGACCCAACGCTGAATGCATGTGGGTGTGTTTGCTTGTGTGCGTGACACAGCAGGCGCGTGGGGTCCTCTCCTCTTTTAACAATCTTTTTGTTCATCATATGAGGTTAGGATTAGACATAAGGTTAGCAGTGTGGTTAAGGTTAGGGTTTAAAGCAGATTTTAAGAAGGGAAATTGTAGAAATAGACGGGGTTTAGCCATAGTTATGACTTTTTGGCTGTGGTAACTAGTGACAACCCTAGGTCAGCCGCCAACTCTGCGCCCTGTGTTGTCTCTGTGCCAGACTCCTGCCCAGAGGAGGAAGATGGACAGTGTCCCTCTCCCTCTATATCCCCTGATGATTGCGGTGGCCTCTCTCTGTGTTGTATCTGCGCACTCACACCACTGTCAGAGAAATATTGCTGCCTATTTATGGCTGAGGCCAATCCAAGCTGTGTGGTGGTCTCAACCCCAGGCTAGGCCAAGCAAGTTTCTCAGCCAAGGCTGGGCATTGCTGCTGATGGACTGTGAGTCTGAATGAATGAATGAATGAATGTATGTATGTATGTATGTATGTATGTATGTATGTATGTATGTATGTATGTATGTATGAATGTATGTATGTATGTATGTATGTATGTATGTATGTGCGTGGCTGTGATTTTCACTCCATTCTCTCAATGTTGATTCCCTTCAGTACAGTGAAGTGATTGCATTCCGGACCTCAGGAGGAGCTGCAGGACAATTCCCATTTTACAGGGAGGTGATTCTCTGAGAATGAGTGATCAGCTCAATCTCATCTCTGTGGTCAGATGTGTTTAGTGGTATGAGTATTGAGATCATGTATTTCCCTTTCCTGTCAAAGGCATATAAAATCCCCAAGCCAACGACCCCATAGGCGGACAGGAAATCAAGACATGCCCCTTGGCAAACAAGCAGCTCTTGTAACACTAACACTGAAAAGACTTGAACTTAACCTAGCCCAGGTCTGGGGACCCTAAGGACAGAGTAAGTACTAGGTCCATAGGAAACTTATGTTCAACTTCCAACTGTCCATGTTTCTTTGTATAGAGCCTGTCTGTGAGTAGCAGAACAAGTCAGACAATCTCCTGCATAGACACCGTTAGCTGTAGCTTGAGGCCTGTAGGCTCCAGCATGCTAATGTCGCTAATCTCTCCTTGGGTCTCCTATGCCACAGCGCCGCCGCCACGGTCTCACTGTTCTTATGCAAATCCCTCAGACGAACGCTAATCACGCAGCCCGAGTTGGGAGGGACGTTCCGATGGGGAGAATGTGAAAAGGAAGAAGATAGAAAAAAACACAAGACACCGACTTTTGTCTGAACGTAATTAAAGATACAGACAGCCGGCGACAGGGACAGAGTGACATGACGTTGCCATGGTGATGTGGTGACAGAGGAGCGGCCCTTGCAGATAGAAAGCGAGTGACAGAGAGAGGCAGAGTGACAGAGATTGACAGACAAAGTCAGACAGACACAGATAACAAAGGGAACAGAGGAACAGCCATGAGAGAGAGAGAGAGAGAGAGCGAGAGAGACAGACAGAAAGAAATGGAAAGAGGAAGGGGAGGGGATAGACAGATAGGGAGAGATTCTCTAAGTAACATCTCTCAGAACAGAAGACATACAAGTAACTAAAGTTTGAGGTCACAGGTCAAACAAAGGATTCTACACCCGGGGTGCGTTCAGTACGACAGAACGGTGTTAAAAGTTTCATTCAAGGGAAATTGTACTGTACTGTACGACCATTTCAAGTACGGCATGATTATGATGGCCCAGAGGACAATCGTGTATGGTGTGCTGCATGAGTTTTGCAATTTAAAAATGGTCAAACTCAAATTGACCACGCCACACTCATCAAACGGGAGCAGACGTATTTCATAATGCTGCCCACTGTTTTGGGGAATTGTGTCGTTTAGTACAAACAGTCACACAAACGTAGTAAACATTGAACCGAACTGAACGCACCCCCGGATTTATGTTGTGCCATTTCCCATCATTCTGCTGCTTATCCGAAAGAACAACTAGTTAAAAAGGAGATCAACTTCTTTCAGTGTCAAATCAATTCACTCAGCGCTTCCTTAATGACTGTTATTTAGCCGCCGTGCTTGATAGTTTATTGATCCCTTCATAACGGTGTGTAAAATTGCCTTAAGACAACCATTTTAAACTTGCGCGACTGAAGGGGAAAGACGGGAGTCTGAGGATGTGGAGGGGCTGGAATGGTCAGTTATCATCTGTACATGGTGATGGTGTACCAGCTCAATCAGTAAAGCAGAAAGCTTCACAAGACATTTTTGGTTTTGGCTCTGTACTCCAATACTTTGGATTTGAAATGATACAATGACTGTGAGGTTAAAGTGCAGACTGTCAGCTTTAATTTGAGGGTATTTCAATCCATACTGGGTGAACCGTTTTGTAAATATTCCCCACATTTTAGAGGACCAAAAGTATGAGACACACTTGTGTGTACTAAAGTAGTCAAAAGTGTAGTATTTGGTCCCATATTCCTAGCACTCAATGATTACATCAAGCTTTTGACAACAAACTTGACAACAAACTTGTAGGATGCATTTGCTGTTTGTTTTGGTTGCGTTTCAGATTATTTTCTGCCCAATGGAAATGAATGGTAATTAATGTATTGTGTCATTTTGGAGTCACTTTTATTGTAAATAAGAATATGTTTCTAAACACTTGTACATTAATGTGGATGCTACCGAATCGTGAATAATGATGAGTGAGAAAGTTAGACGCATAAATACACTATATATACAAAAGTATGTGGACACCCCTTCAAATTTGTGGATTCGGCTATTTCAGCCACACCCGTTGCTGACAGGTGTATAAAATCGAGCACACAGCCATGCAATCACCATATATAAACATTGCCAGTAGAATGGCCTTACTGAAGAGCTCAGTGACTTTCAACATGGCACCATCATAGGATACCACCTTTCCAACAAGTCAGTTGGTAAAATTCCCTGGTCAACTGTAAGTGCTGTTATTGTGAAGTAGAAATGTCTAGGAGCAACAACGGCTCAGCCACGAAGTGGTAGGCTACACAAAACACAGAACGGGACCACTGAGTGCTGAAGCGCATAACAATAGTCTGTCCTCACTACCAAGTTCCAAACTGCCTCTGGAAGCAACAATAACTGTTAGTCAGGAGCTTCATGAAATGGGCTTCCATGGCCGAGCAGCTGCACACAAGCCTAAGATCACTATGTGCAATGCCAAATGTCAGTTGGAGTGGTGGAAAGCTCGCCGCCATTTGACTCTGGAGCAGTGGAAACTTTGGAGTGATGAATCAAGCTTCACCATCTGGCAGTCCAACGGATGAATCTGGGTTTGGCGGATGCCAGTAGAACACTACCTGCCCCAATGCATAGTGTCAACTATAAAGTTTGTAGGAGGAATAAGGATCTGGGGCTGTTTTTCCATAGGTCGGGATAGGCCCCTTAGCTCCAGTGAAGGGAAATCTTAACTCGACAGCAAACAGTAACATTCTGGACTTTGTGGCAACCGTTTGGGGAAGGCCCTTTCCTGTTTCAGCATGACAATATCCCCTTGCACAAAGCAGGGTCAAAACAGAAATGGTTTGTCGAGATCAGTGTGGAAGAACTTGACTGGCCTGCACAGAGCCCTGACCTCAACCCCATTGAAACACCTTTGGGATGAATTGGAATGCCGACTGCAAGCCAGGCTTAATCACCCAACATCAGTGCCCGACCTCACTAATGCCCTTGTGGCTGAATGGAAGCAAGTCCCCGCAGCATCCCAACACGCAGCTTATGATGATCACACCAACTGTGCTAATGTAGCAGCTCCAGTGTGACTGACTGTGCTAGGCTAATGTAGCAGCTCCAGTGTGACTGACTGTGCTAGGCTAATGTAGCAGCTCCAGTGTGACTGACTGTGCTAGGCTAATGTAGCAGCTCCAGTGTGACTGACTGTGCTAGGCTAATGTAGCAGCTCCAATGTGACTGACTGTCCTAGGCTAATGTAGCAGCTCCAGTGTGACTGACTGTGCATGGCTAATGTAGCAGCTCCAATGTGACTGACTGTCCTAGGCTAATGTAGCAGCTCCAGTGTGACTGACTGTGCATGGCTAATGTAGCAGCTCCAGTGTGACTGACTGTGCTAGGCTAATGTAGCAGCTCCAGTGTGACTGACTGTGCAAGGCTAATGTAGCAGCTCCAGTGTGACTGACCGTGCATGGCTAATGTAGCAGCTCCAGTGTGACTGACTGTGCATGGCTAATGTAGCAGCTCCAGTGTGACTGACTGTGCTAGGCTAATGTAGCAGCTCCAGTGTGACTGACTGTGATAGGCTAATGTAGCAGCTCCAGTGTGACTGACTGTGCTAGGCTAATGTAGCAGCTCCAATGTGACTGACTGTGCTAGGCTAATGTAGCAGCTCCAGTGTGACTGACTGTGCATGGCTAATGTAGCAGCTCCAGTGTGACTGACTGTGCATGGCTAATGTAGCAGCTCCAGTGTGACTGACTGTGCATTGCTAATGTAGCAGCTCCAGTGTGACTGACTATGCTAGGCTAATGTAGCAGCTCCAGTGTGACTGACTGTCCTAGGCTAATGTAGCAGCTCCAGTGTGACTGACTGTGCATTGCTAATGTAGCAGCTCCAGTGTGACTGACTGTGCTAGGCTAATGTAGCAGCTCCAGTGTGACTGACTGTGCATGGCTAATGTAGCAGCTCCAGTGTGACTGACTGTGCATGGCTAATGTAGCAGCTCCAGTGTGACTGACTGTGCATGGCTAATGTAGCAGCTCCAGTGTGACTGACTGTGCATGGCTAATGTAGCAGCTCCAGTGTGACTGACTGTGCATGGCTAATGTAGCAGCTCCAGTGTGACTGACTGTGCTAGGCTAATGTAGCAGCTCCAGTGTGACTGACTGTGCTAGGCTAATGTAGCAGCTCCAGTGTGACTGACTGTGCTAGGCTAATGTAGCAGCTCCAGTGTGACTGACTGTGCTAGGCTAATGTAGCAGCTCCAATGTGACTGACTGTCCTAGGCTAATGTAGCAGCTCCAGTGTGACTGACTGTGCATTGCTAATGTAGCAGCTCCAGTGTGACTGACTGTGCTCGGCTAATGTAGCAGCTCCAATGTGACTGACTGTGCTAGGCTAATGTAGCAGCTCCAGTGTGACTGGCAAATGTATTGTAAATGAAAGAAATTGAATTTACATGTAATTTCAAAAAAGTGCTCTGATTTCTAAACAGTTCACCTGGTATGGAGAAAAATAACCTCAATTTTAACCTCAATTGTAACCTCTTTTCAAATCTAAAGTGCTGAAGTACAGAGCCAAAACAAAAAAAACTAACTAGATTTCAGCCGCGGCCTGATTTTGACTTGAGAAGATGGTTGGGTGCCCGTGGAAATAATTACAAATAATTTGTAGACTGCAAATTGGCCGCAAGAAGCCAAAACAGATATAATGTTTGATTAAAACATAACCATTTCAAACCTTGCTTACATTTGTATATGATCACGTATGTCTCTATTATGCGTTAAATTAAAATCACTTAGAGCTGATTTCCTGTTGTTTTATTTACAGTCCATTACGCTCAGAAAACTTGGGAGGCCAAATAAAGCCACCCGCGGACCAAATTTGGCCCACCAGTTGGGGAACCCTGTTGTAAAAGCCCTGTTGGCAACGATTACAGCTGTGAGTCTTTCTTGATAACCAGCAGCATACCAGCCTGCATCCCACTGCTTGCTTGCCTCTGAAGCTAAGCAGGGTTGGTACTGGTTGGTCCCTGGATGGGAGACCAGGTGATGTTGGAGGGCCAGTAGGAGGCACTCTTTCCTCTGGTCTAAAAATATATATATTCTAATGCCCCAGGGTAGTGATTGTGGATGTTAAATGGGTGTCCTCACTCTGTGGTATGAAAAAGATCCCTTTGCATCATCATTCCCAATCCTGCTGAAAGGGGAATTCGTCTCCCAGTGTCTGGTGGAAAGCAGACAATCTAGGATGTTGCCTGTGCTTAGCTCCATTCCCTTTAACCTGAAAAACTCCCCAGTCCTTAATGATTACAAGCATATCCATAACATGATGCATGAAAAATATGGATTGTGGTACTCTAATGTATTGTATTTGTCAAAAACATACTGTTACACATATTCAGGACAAAAAGCTAATTGCTTTTCCACATTTTTTTCAGTATTATTTTAGTGCCTTGTTGCAAAGGATGCATATTCTGTACAGGCTTCCTTATGTTCACACTGTCAATTATGTTAGTATTGTGGAGTAACTATAATGTTGTTGATCCATCCTCAGTTTTCTTCTATCACAGCCATTAAACTCGGTAACTGTTTTAAAGTCACCATTGGCCTCATGGTGAAATCTCTGGGTGGTTTCCTTCCTCTCCAGAAACCTCTCTAGCAACTGAGGATGCCTGAATCTTTGTCGTGACAGGATAGTGTATCAATGCACCCAAAGTGTAATTAATAACTTTACCATGCTCAAAGGGATACTGTTTTCACCCATCAACCAATATGTGCCCTTCTTTGCAAGGCATTGGAAAACCTCCCTGGTCTTTGTGGTTGAAATTCAACTGAGGGACCTTACAGATAATTGTATGTGTGGGTTACAGAGATGAGGTAGTCAATCAAAATTCATGTTAAACACTACTGTGCACACAAAGTGAATCCATGCAACTTATGTGATTTGTTAAGCACATTCTTACTGCTGAACTTATTTAGGCTTGTCATAACAAAGGGCTTGAATACAGTTGTAACACAACTGAAGGCACTGTAACTGTACTGACACTGATGCAGTGGAGACTATGAGAGTGGAACTGGAGCGGAGCGATCCCAATTTGACTGGAGCAGAGCTAGATTCCCAAAGGCTGGAGCGTCCGCCTTCTCACCCGCTCCAACTTTGCTCCAGTAGCGCTCACTACCCGAGCTCAGGGCATGCCCGGCTCAGCATGCATTTGTAGTATACTTGTTTGCTACTATAGCCCCTTGCTTTCACTAGTCACAGAGTTCTCAAAATATTTTCATAAAGAAACTGAGAAAACACACTAAATCAAGGTGACTTACAAAGATGAGGACCAAGAGCAAGAGAGGTAGTGTGGTGAAGAATCACCACAGAAGAACTAAAGAATCAATGTGGAATCTGAAAAGACACGTATCCCGAAAGCATGATGGTTGTACTTACTATGTGCACGTGCTAAAAGAAAGGAACGAGGTGGGTAGATAAAACTAAGTGTCTTTGTAGCAAAGTATTTATCAACTAAAAATCAGATCTCTTAAACGTTTCGTTCATTTTTGTTCCATTATCTATACAATAGGCCATACTTGATATTGTCCCAATAGGCCTGGCATATGTTCCACGTTTCTTTTTATGCATTGGTTTATTTTGCCTAAAAACTTTTAGGTCTATATATATATATATATATATATATATATATATGCATGTATAAAAAATAAAAATCTGCATCTCTGCCCAGCCAGGAGAGGACCTGCTCTGCTGCTGGCCGGCTCTCCAGGCATCATCACATGAGCCTGAAGCCACACACTGGCCAAACAGTGTGAATGAATTCAAAGGCACTAAGTCATTTTTGGTTTAATTCGCATTTAATTCTAAGTAAGTCACAGCCTATATGTGCAATTTATAAACAATAATGATTAATACAACAAAATGTTGTTTAGACCCTGAGCGCTTTATGTCCTTACCAGCCTATTGTGTCGCACGCTCAAATGCTTCACAATGTATTTCTTTGTAGGCTATAACTTTGAAATAATATAGCCTAAATAATTAACCTTTGTTCCTTCTTAGGCTCCCGGTCTGGCTCCTGACTTATTTAGAGTGTTATATGCTGTTTAATATGACATGTATCCTATTTGAAATGACGTGTGCTTCTTACATTTACCTTTTCATCTTTTTATCAAATACTTTTCATCCAAATCCATATGGTTTACTTCAAAACCAAATGGGAGGTCCAGGTAGTCACTAAAATAGATGGGTGTTGGTTAAATTGTGATTTTAATGAATGGAGCACATTTGGAGAGGCAGTTGTTCTGTTCCTGTGAGCGTGGAGCGGTTTTTAGCGGAGCGGTTGGAAAGGACATGGAGCACGGAAGCGGTGCGTAGACACTGGTCCTTGAGCAAGGAGGGGGATTTCCAACAGCGCAACTCATCTCACATGCTCTGATGCAGTGCAATTCTGTTGTTTTGTGTGAATATAAGTCTATTGATCTGTCATCAGTTAATCACTCTAACATCTAGAACAGTACCAATCCTTTTCTCTAGAGACATTCTGAACTCTAAAAGCCTTTCTAGTACAGCACAGGTATGAAGACGTATGGTCTTGCTATTTTACAATGCACGGGCCGATGTCGGCGTCTTTTGGGCAGTCTTAAAAAATATATATATTTTTGGTGCAGTCCAGACCGGCCTTGATTTCAACGTTCACGGATGTCGAGTTTTGGTCCGGATCAGATTTGGGCCGGTCCTGACCGGCCTTGATTTCAACGTCCTCAAACATCTGGACCGGCCTTGATTTAACCCAAACATAGACATCTAGTATTCTTTCAGATTTGGTCCAGTTTGGAGACAGCAAAGCACAACACAGTACAGTTCAGCACAACAGAGTAGATAATAGTATAATGTACTGTATTGTAGAGACGGACAATATGGAAAAGAAAATGCACATTGATATTTCTAGCACAAAATGTATCGTAATCTGTGATAAATTACGATAAATATTTTTGTTGGGGGGGAGGGGGTAATAGAGCTGGCGATATGGAAACAAATGTAATATCGTGGTAAATGTAATACTACAATATATATATGCAGTACCAGTCAAACGTTTGGAAACACCTACTAATTCAAGGGTTTTTCTTTATGTTTTACTATTTTCTACATTGTAGAATAATAGTGAAGACATCAAAACTATGAAATAACACATATGGAATCATGTAGTAACCAAAAAAAGTGTTAAACAAATCAAAATATATTTTAGATCTTATATTCTTCAAAGTAGCCACCCTTTTCCTTGATGACACACACTCATGGCATTCTCTCATTTAGATTCATGAGGTAAAATAGCCTTTACACAGCCTGGAGGTGTGTTTTGGGTCATTGTCCTGTTGAAAAGTAGGTGTGTCCAAACTTTTGACTGGTACTGTGTGTGTGTGTGTATGTATGTATATATATATGTTTAGAGCCCTGCTAATATATATATATATATAGTTATATATATAACTATATATATATATATATATATAGTTATATATATAACTATATATATATATATATATATATATATGTTTAGAGCCCTATATAGTTATATATAACTATATATAGTTATATATATATATATATATATAACTATATATATATATATATATGTGTGTGTGTGTGTGTGTTTTTTTAAGGACAGTTATATTAGCAGGGCTCAAAAAAATTTTTTTACAGCGCTAAGTAAACAACTGAGATGGTAGCCTGATAAATACTATTTCATCTAACATATACAGAAAATACATGATCGATATTTTGATGTTCAACCTGTCAAAATGCACATTTTTGTACATATTGGCCTATATTTACATTTACATTTACATTTAAGTCATTTAGCAGACGCTCTTATCCAGAGCGACTTACACTATATTATTTGCATCCTGAGGAAGTGGGACCTCAAAACACTGAGCTGGATTGATAACGCTAAATAGGATATTATTTCTATAGAGCCATGTTGGCTAAAACAATTAATCTATCAGGAAATAGGCTAATGTCCTACAAAAACCTTCCAGCGCTAGGCCAGTTCAACATCAAATTTAAAAAAGTGTATTGGTCACATACACAGTTTAGCAGATCTTATAGCGGGCGCAGCGAAATGATTGTGCTACTTGCTTCTAACAATGCAGTGAAATGTCAAACAAGTACACAAAAAGTACAGTAATCAAAATGCAAATCTATAGGTATGTACTCCAGAATTATTTACACAAGATATACCAAGAATGATATGTACAGCAGTAGATACAGCAATAGTATTCAGAACCCTTGGCTTTTTCAAAATTTTGTTGCTTACAGCCTTATTCTAAAATTGATTAAATTGTTTGTTTCCCATCAATCTACACACAATACCCCATAATGACAAAGCAAAAACTTTGCACAGAAATTGGAAATATGACATTTACATATATATTCAGACCCTTTAAATCAGTACTTTGTTGTAGCACATTTGGCAGTGATTACAGCATCGAGTCTTCTTGGGTATGACACTACAAGCTTGGCACACCTGTATTTGGGGAGTTTCTCCCATTTTTCGCTGCAGATCCTCTCAAGCTCTGTCAGGTTGGATTGGGAGTGTCGCTGCACAGCAATTTTAAGATCTCCTCAGAGATGTTCGATCGGGTTCAAGTCCGAGCTCTGGCTGAGCCACTCAAGGACATTCAGAGACTTGTCCCACTTGCCACTCCTGAATATCTATTGGCTATGTGCTCAGCGTCGTTGTCCTGTTGGAAGGTGTACGTTCGCCCCAGTCTGAGGTCCTGAGAGCTCTGGAGTAGGTTTTCATCAATGATCCCTCTGTATTTTGCTCCATTCATCTTCTCCCAAATCATGACTAGTCTCCCAGTTCCTTCCACAGAAAAACATCCCAACAGCATGATGCTGCCACCACGCTTCACCGTAGGGATGGCGTCAGCTTTCCTTCTGAGGTGATGCCTGGAATTCAGGCCAAAGAGTTCTATCTTGGTTTCATCAGACCAGAGAATCTTGTTTCTCATGGTCTGAGAGTCTTTAGGTGCCTTTTAGCAAACTCCAAGCGGGCTTTAATGTGCCTTTTACTGAGGAGTAGCTTCCATCTGGCCACTCTACCATAAAGGCCTGATTGGTGGAGTGCTCAGAGATGGTTGTCCTTCTGGAATGTTCTCCCATCTCCACAGAGGATGTCTGGAGCTCTGTCAGAGTGACAATCGGGTTCTTAGTAACCTCCCTGACCAAGGCCCCCCGATTGCTCAGTTTGGCCGGGTGGCCAGCTCTAGGAAGAGTCTGGTCTTCATTTATCTTCCATTTAACAAGGAACATTCTCCTTTGTCGGGTCGTTTCCCACATACCCATGAGGACAAAGTCTATTTTAAGCGGAGGGGTAATGTTTAGGGTTAGAATTAGGGTTAAGGTAAGTGGTTAGGTTTAGGGTTTGGGTTAAAGGTTAGGGAAATTGGATTTTGAAAGGAAATTAATTTTAGATCCCCACGAGGATAGAAGAACATTTTAATTTATTTTATTTTTTTATTTCACCTTTATTTAACCAGGTAGGCTAGTTGAGAACAAGTTCTCATTTGCAACTGCGACCTGGCCAAGATAAAGCGTAGCAATTCGACACATACAACAACACAGAGTTACAAATGGAATAAACAAAACATACAGTCAATAATACAATAGAACAAAATAAAACAAAAAGTCTATTTACAGTGAGTGCAAATGAGGTAAGTTAAGGAAATAAATAGGCCATGGTGGCGAAGTAATTACAATATAGCAATTAAACACTGGAATGGTAGATCGGCAGAAGATGAATGTGCAGGTAGAGATACTGGGGTGCAAAGGAGCAAAATAAATAAATAAATAGATACCAGTATGGGGATGAGGTAGGTAGATAGACGGGCTGTTTACAGATGGGCTATGTACAGGTGCAGTGATCTGTAAGCTGCTCTGACAGCTGGTGCTTAAAGCTAGTGAGGGAGATGCGAGTCTCCAGCTTCAGAGATTTTTGCAATTCGTTCCAGTCATGGGCAGCAGAGAACTGGAAGGAGAGATGACCAAAGGAGTAATTGGCTTTGGGGGTGACCAGTGAGATATACCTACTGGAGCGCGTGCTACGAGTGGGTGCTGCTATGGTGATCAGTGAGCTGAGATAAGGCGGGGCTTTACCTAGCAGAGACTTGTAGATAACCTGTAGCCAGTGGGTTTGGCGACGAGTATGAAGCGAGGGCCAACCAACGAGAGCATACAGGTTGCAATGGTGGGTAGTGTATGGGGCTTTGGTGACAAAACGGATGGCACTGTGATAGACTGCATCCAGTTTGTTGAGTAGAGTGTTGAAGGCTATTTTATAGAGGACATCACCGAAGTCGAGGATCGGTCGGATGGTCAGTTTTACGAGGGTATGTTTGGCAGCATGAGTGAAGGATGCTTTGTTGCGATATAGAAAGTTGATTCTAGATTTAATTTTGGATTGGAGATGCTTAATGTGGATCTGGAAGGAGAGTTTACAGTCTAACCAGACACCCAGGTATTTGTAGTTGTCCACGTATTCTAAGTCAGAGCCGTCCAGAGTAGTGATGCTGGACAGGCGAGCAGGTGCGGGCAGTGATCGATTGAATAGCATGCACTTAGTTTTACTTGCGTTTAAGAGCAGTTGGAGGCCACGGAAGGAGAGTTGTATGGCATTGAAGCTCGTCTGGAGGTTAGTTAACAGCAGGCCCTCCGATTTGACACACTGAACTCTATCAGAGAAGTAGTTGGTAAACCAGGCGAGGCAATCATTTGAGAAACCAAGGCTGTCGAGTCTGCCAATAAGAATGTTGTGATTGACAGAGTCGAAAGCCTTGGCCAGGTCGATGAATATGGCTGCACAGTAATGTCTCTTATCGATGGGGGTTCTGATGTCGTTTAGAACCTTGAGCGTGGCTGATGTGCACCCATGACCAGCTCTGAAACCAGATTGCATAGCGGAGAAGGTATGGTGGGATTCGAAGTGGTCAGTAATCTGTTTGTTAACTTGGCCTTCGAAGACCTTAGAAAGACAGGGTAGGATAGATATCGGTCTGTAGCAGTTTGGGTCTAGAGTGTCACCCCCTTTGAAGAGGTGGATGACCGCGGAAGCGTTCCAATCTTTGGGAAACTCAGACGATACGAAAGAGAGGTTGAACAGGCTAGTAATAGGGGTTGCAACAATTTCGGCAGATCATTTTAGAAAGAGAGGGTCCAGATTGTCAGATTGCTGTGGAGGGTGCCGGGAAGTTGACCAGGGTAGGGGTAGCCATGTGGAAAGCATGGCCAGCCGTAGAGAAATGCTTATTGAAATTCTATAGTAAATTTATCGGGGGTGACAGTGTTTCCTAGCCTCAGAGCAGTGGGCAGCTGGGAGGAGGTGCTCTTATTCTCCATGGACTTTACAGTGTCCCAGAATTTTTTTGAGTTAGTACTACAGGATGCAAATGTCTGTTTGAAAAAGCTTGCCTAACTGCCTGTGTATAATTGTTCCTAACTTCCCTGAAAAGTTGCATGTCACGGGGGCTATTCGATGCTAATGCAGAACGCCACAGGATGTTTTTGTGCTGGTCAAGGGCAGACAGGTCTGGAGTGAACCAAGGACTATATCTATTCCTAGTTCTACATTTTCTGAGAGGGGCGTGCTTATTTAAGATGGTGAGGAAGGCACTTTTAAAGAATAGCCAGGCATCATCTACTGACGGGATGAGGTCAATGTCATTCCAGGATACCCCGGCCAGGTCGATTAGAAAGGCCTGCTCGCAGAAGTGTTTCAGGGAGCGTTTGACAGTGATGAGGGGTGGTCGTTTGGTCGCAGACCCATTACGGATGCAGGCAATGAGGCAGTGATCGCTGAGATCTTGATTGAAAACAGCAGAGGTGTATTTGGAGGGCGAATTAGTTAGGATGACATCTATGAGGGTGCCCGTGTTTACTGATTTGGGGTTGTACCTGGTAGATTCATTGATAATTTGTGTGAGATTGAGGGCATCAAGCTTAGTTTGTAGGATGGCCGGGGTTTTAAGCATGTCCCAGTTTAGGTCACCTAGTAGCAGGAACTCAGAAGATAGATGGGGGGCAATCAATTCACATATGGTATCGAGGGCACAGCTGGGGGCAGGGAGGTCTATAGCAAGCGGCAACAGTGAGAGACTTATTTCTGGAAAGGTGAATTTTTTGAAGTAGAAGCTCAAATTGTTTGGGTACAGACGTGGATAGTAGGACAGAACTCTGCAGGCTATCTTTGCAGTAGATTGCAACACAGCCCCCTTTGGCAGTTCTATCTTAGCGGAAAACGTTATAGTTAGCAATGGAGACTTCAGGGTTTTTGGTGGTTTTCCTAAGCCAGCATTCAGACACGGTTAAGACATCTGGGTTGGCAGAGTGCGCTAAAGCAGTGAGTAAAACAAATGTAGGGAGTAGGCTTCTAATGTTAACATGCATGAAACCAGGGCTTTTCCGTTTACAGAAGTCAACAAATGAGAGCACCTGGGAGGTGGGAGTGGATCTAGGCACTGCAGGACCTGGATTAACCTCCACATCACCAGAGGAACAGAGGAGAAGTAGGATAAGGGTACGGCTAAAGACTACACAAACTGGCCCTCTAGCACGTTCAGAACAGAGAGAAAATGGAGCAGTTTTCTGGGCACGATAGCATAGATTCAAGGCATAGTGTACAGTCAAAGGTAAGGTAGGATGTGAGTACATTGGAGGTAAACCTAGGCATTGAGTAATGAAGAGCGAGATATAACATAATGTGTGTAAGTAGAACAAAACACATTGACTCACACTACTTGCAGAGAAACGCCAATGACATCCTTCTCTCTTTCATGTTGTCGAAACAGAATGCTTTAAAAAATGCTTTAAAAATGCTTTAAAATCCTGTCATTTTCATCATAGGTACACTTCAACTATGACAGACAAAATTTGAAAAAAATCCAGAAAATCACATTGTAGGATTTTTTATGAATTTATTTGCAAATTATTGTGGAAAATAAGTATTTGGTCACCTACAAACAAGCAAGATTTCTGGCTCTCACAGACCTGTAACTTCTTCTTTAAGAGGCTCCTCTGTCCTCCACTCGTTACCTGTATTAATGGCACCTGTTTGAACTTGTTATCAGTATAAAAGACACCTGTCCACAACCTCAAACAGTCACACTCCAAACTCCATTATGCCCAAGACCAAAGAGCTGTCAAAGGACACCAGAAACAAAATTGTAGACCTGTACCAGGCTGGGAAGACTGAATCTGCAATAGGTAAGCAGCTTGGTTTGAAGAAATTAACTGTGGGAGCAATTATTAGGAAATGGAAGACATACAAGACAGCCAATTGGTGGCTTACGAAATAATTTTTTGCCCCACTCTACATCCTTTTTGCAACAAGCCACTAAAATAATTTTGCAAAAAATTGGCAAAGCATTTCACGTCCTGTCCTGAATACAAAGTGTTATGTTTAGGGAAAATCCAATACAACACATTACTGAATAACACTCCTGTCACGCCCTGACCATAGAGAGCCTTTTTATTCTCTATTTTGGTTAGGTCGGGGTGTGACTAAGGTGGGTAATCTAGGTTGGTGTATTTCTATGTTGGCCTGGTATGGTTCCCAATCAGAGGCAGCTGTTTAGCGTCGTCTCCGATTGAGAATCATATTTAGGCAGCCATTTCCCGACTGTTTTTTTTGTGGGATCTTGTTTTGCGTTAGTGCATGTAGCACCTCTGATGTTACGGTTCATTGTTTATTTATTTGGAAGTTTCATGTCTCTCCACACAACCGTGACAACTCCATATTTGGTGGCTACATAAAATATTTACTACATAACATACATAAGATTTAAAACAAAAATAATGACAGTACACAAATGACTAAAAAGAACCCAAAGGCAAAAGCAAATCTGAAAAGGTGTGTTTTAAGATCTCTTAAATATGTCCACAGTTTCGGCCCCCCTCTCTGGCAGGCCATTCCAGAGGTAGTAACTAAAAGCTGCCTCTCCATGCCTCTTGGTCCTAAGCTTTGGGATAGTTAAAAGGCCAGTGTCAGAGGACCTGAGGGACCTACTGGGTACATAACTTAAAAGCATGTCTGACATGTATTGGGGTGCACAATTGTGGATGGGTTTAATAACCAAAATACCTAGTTGTTTTTACATGGTATTTTATCTTTATTGAACGTGAATTACAATGTGAGGCCAGATTCTGTCTATGTGCTTAGGCTCCAAAACTATGTACTTTGGTCTTGTCTTCATTTAGCTCCAGGAAGTTATGAGCCATCCAAGTATATAAATCACTAATACGGTCTAATCATTTATCCGTGGAGCTAAAATCCTCTGGTGACACAGAAATGTAAAGCTGTGTATCGTCTGCGTAGCAGTGAAAATCCATGCTGTGCTTTCTGATGACACTGCCAAGGGGTAACATATACAGTGCATTCGGAATGTATTCAGACGCCTTTACTCTTTCCACATTTTGTCATCTTACAGCCTTATTCTAAAATGGAATAAATAAAACAAATTCCTCATCAATCTACACACAATGCCCCATAATGACAAAGCGAAAACAGGTTTTTAGAATTACATGTTTTATTTTAATAACTATGAGACTCGAAATTGAGCTCAGGTGCAACCTGTTTCCATTGATCATCCCTGAGATTTTTCTATAATTTGATTGGACATAATTTGGAATGGAACACACCTGTCTATATAAGGTTCCACAGTTGACAGTGTACGTCAGAGCAAAAACCAAGCCATGAGGTCGAAGAAATTGTCCGTAGAGCTCCGAGACATGAAGCCATTTTACCACAACTTTGGAAGTATGCTTGGGGTCATTGTCCATTTGGAAGACCCATTTGTGACCAAGCTTTAACTTTCTGACTGATGTCTTGAGATGTTGCTTCAATATATCCACTTAATTGTCCTGCCTCATGATACCATCTATTGTGTGAAGTGCACCAGCCCCTCCTGCAGCAAAGCACCCCCACAACATGATGCTTCCACTCCCGTGCTTCACAGTTGAGACGGTGTTCTTCGGCTTGCAAGACTCCCCCTTTTTCCACCAAACATAACGATGGTCATTATTGCTAAACAGTTATATTTTTGTCATCAGACCAGGGGACATTTCGCCAAAAAGTAGGATCTTTGTCCCCATGTGCAGATGGAAACCGTAGTCTGGCTTTTTTATGGCGGTTTTGGAGCAGTGGCTTCTTCCTTGCTGAGCGGCCTTTCAGGTTATGTAGATATAGGACTTGTTTTACTGTGGATATAGATACCTTTGTACCTGTTTCCTCCAGCATCTTCACAAGGTCCTTTGCTGCTGTTCTGGGATTGATTTGCACTTTTCGCACCAAAGTACGTTCATCTCTAGAAGACAGAACGCATCTCCTTCCTGAGCAGTATGACGCCTGCGTGGTCCCACTTGCGTTCTATTGTTTGTACAGATGAATGAGGTACCTTCAGGCATTTGGAAATTGCTCCCAAGGATGAACCAGACTTGCAGGTCTACAATTTTCTGAGGTCTTGGCAATTTCTTTTGATTTTCCCATGATGTCAAGCAAAGAAGCACTGAGTTTGAAGGTAGGTCTTGAAATACATCCACGGGTACACCTCCAATTGACTCAAATGATGTCAATTAGCCTATCAGAAGCTTCTAAAGCCATGACATCATTTTCTGGAATTTTCCAAGCTGTTTAAAGGCAGAGTCAACTTAGTGTATGTAAACTTCTGACCCACTAGAATTGTGATACAGTGAATTATAAGTGAAATAATCTGTCTGTAAACAAATGTTGGAAAAATTACTTATGCATGCACAAAGTAGATGTCCTAACCGACTTGCAAAAACTATAGGTTTGTTAACAAGAAATTTGTGGAGTGGTTGAAAAACAAGTTTTAATGACTCCAACACAAGTGTATGTAAACTTCCGACTTCAACTGTAGATGAGGGGGAAAAAATGATAGAATTTGAGAATAAGGCTGTATCATAACAAAATGAAGTAAAATATAAGGGGTCTGAATACCTTCTGAATGCACTGTGTAAACTAAACAGTACAGGACCCAAAATCGAACCTTGTGGAACACCACGTGATATGTATTTTCTCTGAGTTATGTTCACCAAGGGTGACAAAAAAAATATTGACTGGTCAAATTGGTCCTAAACCAATTTAGAACTGGACAGGCCGCCTCTCTAGTATATCCAGAAGGGCGTCATTTGAATGCTGCACTTAAATCCAAGAGTACAAGGACAGAGAGTTTTTTGGCATCTGTGTTGGCTCTAAGTTTATTTACCACTTTAACTTAGGAGGTCTTTGTGCTGTGGTGGGCATTATTTTTTTTTTTTAGCTGTTTGAAACCAATTTCTCCAGAATTTTGCTTAAGAATGGAAGTTTGGCCAAAAATTGTTAAGAGCTGAACAATCTTGATTAATTTTCTTCACAAGGGGTTTCACCATATCAGTTTTTAATGCAGTGGGGAAAGTGCCTGTGAACTGGGAGTGATGAACAATAGCTTGCACTTCTTCAGATGTGCAATTAAAAACTGTTTTGTAAGAAGTTGGTGGGGATAGAATTGAGAAGGCAGATAGAAGTTGTGATATCACTTTCCTGAGCATGTCTGTGTCAACAAGGGAAAATAAATCCATAGTGCCTTTACGTGGTAGGCTAGAGCAAATATCAAACTTCTTATCAGGTGTTGTTTGACTGATACCCAGCTTGCTATTGGTTATCTTATCTCTGAAATACGCCGCACACTCATTACATTTATGGGTTGGGCTGAAAGTTCACATAGGTTTTAGGGGGGATGATTTATCAGGCCATCAATTGTTGAGAAGAGCATTCCCTAATTACTCTGATTAATATTGATCAAGTTAGAAAAAATGAATCCGTCTGGCATTTCTAATTGCCTTGGTATATATGTCAAGTTACTCTCTCAGAATATCATAATGGACCTGCAACTGACTTTCTCCACTTCCGCTCTACATTTCTGCAATTTCTCTTTAATTGAATGGCAAGAGTGTGGAGTGTGCAAAGCTGTCATCAAGGCAAAGGTTGGATACTTTGAAGAATTTAAAATATACTTTGATTTGTTTAACACTTTTTTTGGTTACTACATGATTCCATGTGTTACTTCATAGTTTTGATGTCTTCACTATTATTCTACAATGTAGAAAATAGTAAAAATAAAACCCTTGAATGAGTAGGTGTCCAAACCTTTCACTGGTACACTATATTCAAAGTTATTTAAAAAAACATTGAATTTGGCCCAACAAAAACACATGGAATAACACAGTTGTACATGGCAAAACAGACAGTCAACAAATGTATAAGGAATATGGTTTTGAAGTGTCTGTCCTATATCTGAGAGACAGTCATACCTCTTCGAAATGAGGACATCCGCAACAGTGTTCAGACGACTGTCGTAAAGCTTGTGCGTGTCGTAGAGCTAGACAATCGACATAGTCGTGTTCATGAGAGTCTCATCTTTCGATGGTGGTGACTTATTAGTCTGTAGCTCACGTCATTCTGGCTTTACATAGGATTATAACAATTTTTGTGTCCGAATCCTCTTGTGTAGAGAAATACCACTTTCAAAAGACTCATGTTATGGAATAGGCGCAAACTTTAAATCGACAGAAAGAGGGGATTGAGCTGCAGGTACACCTTGTGCTGGGGACAATAAAAGGCCACTAAAATATGCAGTTTTGTCACAAAACACAATGCCACAGATGTTTCAAGGTGAGGGAGCGTGCAATTGGCATGCTGACTGCAGAAATGTCCACCAGAGCTGTTGCCTTGAGAATTGAAGGTTCATTTCTCTACTATAAGCCACCGCCATCATTTTAGAGAAATTGTCAGTACGTCCAACCAGCCTTTCAACGACACACCACGTGTCAATGTTGTGAACAGAGTGACCCATGGTGGCAATGGGGTTATGATATGGGCAGGCATAAGCTACGGACAATTAACACAATTCCATTTTGTCGATGACTATTTGAATACACAGTGATACCGTGACGAGATCCTGAGGCCCATTCATCTACCACCATCACCTAATTTTTCAACATGATAACGCATGGCACAATGTCGCAAGGATCTGTTCACAATTCCTGGAAGCTGAAAATGTCTCAGTTCTTCCATTGTCTGCATACTCGCCAGACATGTTACCCAATGAGCATGTTTAGGATGCTCTGGGTCAACGTCTACGACATCGTGTTCTAGTTCCCGCCAATATCCAGCAACTTTGCACAGCCATTGAAGAGGAGTGGGAAAACAGGCCACAATCAACAGCCTGATCAACTCTATGCGAAGAAGTTGTGTCTCGCTGCATGATATCTGTCTGGTTTTCTGATCCACACTCCTGCCTTTCTTTTAAAGTATCTGTGACCAGATGCATATTTGTATTCCCAGTCATGTGAAATCCATAGATTATGGCCTAATTAATTCATTTCAATTGACTGATTTCCTTATATGAGCTGTAGCTCAGTAAAATTTTCTAAACTGCTGCAAGTTGGGTATATTTTTGTTCGGTATATTTGAAACGTCCTAAAAAGACATCTCACCTTTCACTCAGAACCTCAAATTAACCTAACCTGAACGTTTGGAAAACACATCTTTTAGGCATCTTTTCAATGCCATTTTGCTCACTGGGTCCTTTCCCAATTCCCATCTTTAAAACATTGTGCGCATAGCAGGTTAAGGTTGTGCCTCCTGGGGAACAGGTGTGTGTGTGTTTGTCTAGGTCTCTGTCATTATTAGGGCTTGGTCATGAGCAGGGGCTGTGGGAATGGGCTGAGGCCCTCTACTAATAGGACAGGCAATAGAGAATAAAAATGAGCAGGGTATCCAAGCAAGCAGACAGACACATATCTCCCTCCCTCTCTCTCCCCAGCCTGATGGAGAGCAGGTCACAAGGCTAGTATGACCTCAGGAACAGAGATGTGTAGCTTAAAGGAAGACTGATATGGTCATGCTCACACAGGCAGAACAGCCACAGCCATACAGTATTAAAGACTAGAGAACACCGGTGGTCACTGGATCTCATACGGTCACAGCCAGTCATGCAATCACTCTAATTACAGAGACAGCAAGAGAGACGATTAGCATACGAAAGCACAATCAAACTGGTGGTAGTTAAAGAATGCTTCATTATGGAAACAGAATCGTTCCACAGACATTTCCCAATGAAGATACAGCCGTTCAAAAAGAGGCAGCTTGCCTCTCCTCCCTCTGATCAATCCGTTTCGTACCCCTCCGGTTAATGATTTCACACAGATCGTCAGCTTAGATCAGGGGTTCTCAAACCTCTCCGCAGGGACCCCCCAGACGCCCTGAACCTACTGACCAAGCTGATTCACCTAGTCAAGAGCTTGATAATTAGTTAACCATTTGAATCTGGTGTGCTAGCTGTGCAATAGTTAAAATACATGGAACCGTTGGGGGGTCCTCAAGGAGAATCTCTTAGATCAGAGATCATAACAGATCAGACAGGCTCTATAGTTGGTACTTGTCTGTCTGTCTGTCTGTCTGTCTGTCTGTCTGTCTGTCTGTCTGTCTGTCTGTCTGTCTGTCTGTCTGTCTGTCTGTCTGTCACTAAGCCATCGTTAGACCACAGGGCCTGTCTGTTAGCACAGACACTATGCTGACTGCAGAGCAGCCAGGCTTAATGACCCAGTTAATAAGCCCATGGTTAGAGGGGAGATGGCTTATTCTACCAGCCTGAGTCTGGTCACATACAGACTGGTTCTAGATCTAATCTACATAGAAAGAACTGAGAAGATGATTGTCTAGTACTGCTGGAGAATTGAATAGAATAAACCCTGTGAATAAAAGGTTTTACTAGCCTTCCCTGAGCTGTTTGAACTCTCTTCTTTGAGACGGCAGGGTTAGGTCGAAGGGTTAATGGCATCATTTTAAGATGTCTGGTTTTTGGAGGGGATTTAGAATATATATTTTTTAAATACAGTAGCAGTGAAAGGTTTGGACACACCTAATCATTCACGAGTTTTCTTTATTTTTTAAAACTATGTTCTACATCATAGAATAATAGTGAAGCCATCCAAACTATGAAAAAACACATGGAATCATGTCGCAACCAAAAAAAGTGTTAAACAAATCAAAATTGATTTTAAATTTGAGATTTTTAAAGCCACCCTTTGCCTTGATGACAGCTTTGCACACTCTTGGCAGTATCTCAACCAGCTTCATGTCACCTGGAATGCATTTCAATGAACAGGTGTGCCTTGATAAAAGTGGAATTTATTTTCTTCTTAAAATGCGTTTGAGCCAAATCAGTTGTGTTGTAACAAGGTAGGGGTGGTATACAGAAGATAGCCCTATAAGTCCATATTATGGCAAGAACAGCTCAAATAAGCAAAGAGAAACAACAGTCCATCATTACTTTCAGACATGAAGGTCAGTCAATCCGGAAAATGTCAAGAACTTTTAAAGTTTCTTCAAGTGCAGTCGCAAAAACCATCAAGCGCTATGATGAAACTGGCTCTCATGAGGACCGCCACACTAAAGGAAGACTCAAAGTTACCTCTGCTGCAGAGGATAAGTTCATTAGAATTACTAGCCCCAGAAATTGCAGCCCAAATAAATGCTTTACATGATGATCAACATTGGATCATTCAGAGATCCTCACTGAACTTCTGGAGAGAGTTTGCTGCACTGAAAGTAAAGGGGCTGAATAATTTTGCACGGCCAATTTTTCAGTTTTTGATTTGTTAAAAAAGTTTGAAATATCCAATAAATGTCGTTCCACTTCATGATTGTGTCCCACTTGTTGTTGATTCTTCACAAAAAAATACAGTTTTATATCTTTATGTTTGAAGCCTGAAATGTGGCAAAAGGTCGCAAAGTTCAAGGCGGCCGAATACTTTCGCAAGGCACTGTATGTACTGGCCAGTCCAGTCCCAGACGGATGCGTTAGCCCAGAGGGCCGAGCTGGAAGGGCCTGCATGGTTTGTATCCTTCATGAGGAATTTTCACCCTTTTACATCCCTGTTAAAGACAGAAGCAATTCTGGACAAGGTCAGGCTTTTGACAAACGAGTTCCATTACCGGCGTTCACCTTTTCCTCCTGGCTCAAAGTTAGCACAGCGGCTGTCTACTAAAGCTCAGGCAAGTGTGGTTTACACATTTTCTAATGGCCCCTGTGTGACAAATGACACAGTATCCTTCCCGGCCTGGTCCCAGACCCATTGTCAGAAGGACATCACACACACACCTTATTCCCCAGGAATCAACACTTTCTGTCTACACACACACATTGTTTGAAGTGTGTGTGTGTGTGTGTGTGTGTGTGTGTGTGTGTGTGTGTGCGTGCGTGCATGCGTGCGTGCGTGCGTGCGTGTGTGTGTATGTGTATGTTGAAGGGTAAACTAGACCGGGGAGGAGGTTTTTGTTGAAGTTCTATCAAATTAGATCCACCTGCCGCTGAGATATTATTTTTGGAAGGAGAGGGGGAACACACACCTGAGAGATACACTTGCATCGCGTTAGGAGTACACAAACCTACACTAAATTGTGTCAAATATTCCTTTTGAAAGTCACACTGACACATGCAAGAGAGCAATAAGGGAAACTTTCCATCACACACACACACTTCTGAGTGAGGAAGAGTGATGATAACTGTCAAACTGACAGTGACACATTTTGGTCCCACACCTGCGAGACTCACATTACAGAGCCCTTGGTGGGCAGAATCCCAGCGTTTCCATGGCAATACACAAAGTAAGAACCAATTGCCTTCACTTCAAAGGCTGCGGGACTTAAAAGCAGTGCGGCAGAGAGAGAGAGCACCTTATCTCAGCTTCTGATGGCAAAGCCCTTTAACAGGCATTATGTTCACATGCATTCAGCACAGCTTCATTTGCAGTAAACCACTAGATAGCACTGCGAGAGGGGAGGAGGAAGGAGAGAGGAAGAGTTGGCAGAAGTGTCCACAAGTGCAGGAAATGTAGTCCCAGAGTATGTCCTCCCTCTCGCAGTAGATTAGTCAAATGAAGAAAAACATATTGCTGAAAGACCGTTCAGAGCCCTATGACCTACTTTAGACACCCCAAGCAAAAGGAATGTGTCTGACACCAAATCCTCCAGCCACATAATGCCGATTGCGAGTCCAAACAGTTCATATATGTTTCACCTTTAGAGGCGCCTTTCTCTTTCCTCGATGCCAACTGTGTCTTAGAGCAGGCTGTGCTCAACCTTCACACAAGAGCAAAATATTCTATTCAAGGTGGATGTTTATTTGTCACCCTGTTACAATCGTGCTTTGACAAAGGAGCTTCTGCGACGTGAGTCAGCAATATACAAACATTTATTGAATGGAATTAAATTAAGGCCCTGAACCTTCCTTCAATATTATACGGTGCATTTGGAAGGAATTCAGACCCCTTCACATTTTCCACATTTTGTTACATTACAAAATGAAACTATCATTTTTTTCATCCTCGTCAAATCTACACACAATACCCCATAGCGACAAAGCAAAAACAGATTAAGAAATGTTTGCACATTTATTGCAAATTTAAAAAACAGAAAAATCACAATTACATTCAGACCCTTTACTCAGGACTTTGTTGAAACACATTAGGCAGCGATAACAGCCTCAAGCATTCTTGGGTATGACACTACAAGCTTGGCACACCTGTATTTAGGGAGTTTCTCCCATTCTTCTCTGCAGATCCTCTCAAGCTCTGTCAGGTTGGATAGGGAGCATCGCCACTCAGCTCTTCTCAATACTCTCCACAGGTGTTCGATCAGGTTTAAGTCCGGGCCACTCAAGAACATTCAGAGACTTGTCCCGAAGCCACTCCTGTGTTGTCTTGGCTGTTTGCTTAGGGTCATTATCCTGTTGGAAGGTGAACCCTCGCCCCAGTCTGAGATCCTGACCGCTCTGGAGCGGATCTCTCTGTACTTTGCGCCGTTCATCTTTCACTCGATCCTGACTAGTCTCCCGCCGCTGACAAAAATCCCCACAGCATGATGCTGCCACCACCATGCTTCACCGTAGGGATGGTATTGGCCAGGTGATGAGTGGTGCCTGGTTTCCTCCAGACGTGACGCATGGCATTCATGCCAAAGAGTTTAATTTTGTGTCATCAAACCAGATAATCTTGTTTCTCATGGTCTGATAATCCTTTAGGTGCCTTTTGGCAATGTCCAAGCGGGCTGTCATGTACTTTTTACTGAGTAGTGGCTTCCGTCTGGCCACTCCACCATAAAGGCTTGATTGGTGGAGTGCTGCAGAGATGGTTGTCCTTCTAGAAGGTTCCCCTATCTCCACAGAGGAACTCTGGAGCTCTGTCAGAGTGACCATTGTGATCTTGGTCACCTCCCTGACCAAGGCCTTTCTTCCCCGATTGCTCAGTTTGGCTGGGTGGCCAGCCCTAGGAAGTCTTTGTGGTTCTAAAATTTAAGAATGGTGGAAGGCACTGTGTTCTTAGGGACCTGCAATGCTGCAGAAATGTTTTGGTACCCTTCCCCAGATCTGTGCCTCGACACAATCGTGCATCAGAGCTTTACGGACAATTCCTTCGACGTCATGGCTCGATTGTTGCTCTGACATGCACTGTCAACTGTGGGACCTTATATAAACAGGTTTGTGCCTTTCCAAATCATGTCCAATCAATTGAATTTACCACAAATGGACTCCAAACAAGTAGTAGAAAAATCTCAAGGATGATCAATAGAAACAGGATGCACCTGAGCTCAATTCCAAGTCTCATAGTAAAAAGGTCTGAATACTTATGTAAATAAGGGTCTCTTTTTATTTATACATTTCTAAAAACCTGTTTTTGCTTTGTCATTATGGGGTATTGTGTGTAGATTGATGAGGATTTTGTATTTATTTCATACATTTTAGAATAAGGCTGTAAAGTTACAAAATGTGTAAAAAGCCAAGGGGTCTATATACTTTCCAAATGCAATGTATACAGTGACTTCAGAAAGTATTCCCAGCCCTTGACTTTTTTTACGTTTTGTTGTGTTACAGCTTGAATTTCAAATGGATTCAATTGTGATTTGTGGTCACTGGCCAACACACAATACCCCATAATGTCAAAGTGGAATTATGTTTCCTCTTCCCACACATACAATTATCTGTATGTCCATCAGTCGGGCAGTGAATTTCAAACACAGATCAATACAACCAGTAACTACAAAAGATACAGATGTCTTTCCTAGCTCAGTTGCCGGAGAGGAAGGAAACCGCTCAGGGATTTCACCACAAGCCAAATGGTGACTTTAAAATAGTTACAGACCCAATACAACACATTACTGAGTACCACTCCATATTTTCAAGCATATTGTTGACTGCATCATGTTATGGGTATGCTTGTAATTGTTAGACTAGAGAGTTTTCTTGGATAAAAAAAAACAAATGGAATGGAACTAAGTACAGGCAAAATCCTAGAGGAAATCCTAGTTCAGTCTGCTTTCCACCATACACTGGGAGATGAATTCATCTTTCAGGAGGACAATAGCCCAAAACACAAGGCCAAATCTACACTGGAGTTACTTACCAAGAAGACAGTGAATGTTCCTGAGTGGCAAAGTTACAGTTTTGACTTAAATCTGCTTGAAATCTATGGCAAGACCGGAAAATGTTTGTTTAGCAATGATAAACAAGCTCTTGTACACTTACCCAGAAACACTCACAGCTGTAATCACTGCCAAGTTGCTTCGACAAAGTATTGACTCGGGGATGTTAATATTTATGTAAATTAGATATCTCTATTTCATTTTCAATACATTTGCTAAAATTTTTAAAAACATGTTTTCACTTTGTTATTATTGGGTAATGTGTGTAGATGGGAAATAATTACAATATTATCTAATCCATTTCGAATTCAGTTTGTAACACAAAATGTGGAATAAGTCAATGGGTATGAATACTTTCTGAAGGCACAGGTATAAAGCATCTACCCCCTTCACCTTCTCTATCAATTCAATAAATAGCATCATCTGTCCTCATCCTGTCTACAGGATGCTATGGTTCCTCCCAGAAGTGTCTAGTGCAGGAGCCTAGTGTATAATGGCACGATTTCGGAGAGGCAGTTTGATGGGTTGAATTCGGGTCACATCTGAATACGGCTATGTTTAGCTCTCATTCCTGTAGAGCTCCATTGTTGAGCCAAAAAGCCTCTTAGAAAGTGAATGAGGCTTCTGATTCCCAAGGTGTTGTCAGCACTTCCACAGGAAAATAAAGATTTAGAGAAGCAGAGGAAGAGACTTGAGAGGGAAGACTCTTGATTTTCAATTTTAAAGAAGCCGCATACACCTCGTAGCCTATACATCAGACATTCAACCATAAAACTACAGGTGGAAAAGATTGTGGGAAACAATTCAACAAAGCTGTGAGAAACCCTATTGTACTTCTTGGCATTCACATTAGTGGCGTATAGCGGCTATATTGTTTGAGCTAGAGTCTCGGAAAATATTGCATTTAAAAGAGGTGGGTCCATAGCTATATACCTAATTTGGTGCCAATTGGTCCTGCGATTCAGGAGAAGACGTCTTCATGTCAACATCATAAAAAATAATTTAAAAATATATGAAAAGCATAACACCTGATCTATTTGATTTTGATTTCTGATTTTTGGCAGGCGTGGTAAAGAGTACAGAAGTACCTCATCCAAGGGTAATAAGTCCAATTTGTCCTGATGTTGGGGCTGTGGGGCCACAGTGCTTGAACCCAGCTAATGGCTGCTTGCAGCTACATTTCTTGAAATACAGTACCAGTAAAAAGGTTGGACACACCTACTCATTCAAGGGTCTTTCTTTATTTTTAATATTTTCTACATTGTAGAATAATAGTGAAGATGTCAAAACTATGAAATAACACATATGAGCACACAAAGTTAAACAAAATCAAAATAGATTTTAGATTCTTCAAAGTAGCCAACCTTTGCCTTGATGACAACCTTTCACACTCTTGGCATCGCCCATGACCTTTTCTATGTGAGAAATAAATATTCCAAACATATTCTGGGACAGTGGTGGGATGCGACAGATCCCAAATTAATACAACCAATAGCGTCAGAAAACCTGTTTCAAGCAATGAGCCTGACGTAACAGACAAGAATATTTAGCTCAAAATGTTGATAAACTATTAGGATATTTCTTGACATTATAGGCACAGCAATGCACACAGGGCAGTAGGCTATAAGCGCAAATGCTCCATTAGCTAGAAAACACCATTCTCAAAAGTGACCACAAATGCGATTATTCAAACAAGTAATGTAATCATGTAATGCTTCTATTACTTGCACATCTATCACTCCAGTGTTTAATTGGTATATTGTAATTACTTCGCCACCATGGCCTATTTATTGCCTTACTACATCCCTGATTTCCATACCCAACTATAACATCTTCCGTCAAGATGGAACTGCCAAAGGGGGAGGAGTTGCAGTCTACTGCAGAGATGGCCTGCAAAGTAATGTCATACTTTCCAGGTCCATACCCAAACAGTTCGAACTACTAATTCTGAAAATTACTCTCTCCAGAAATAAGTCTCTCACTGTTGCCGCCTGCTACCGACCCCCCTCAGCTCCCAGCTGTGCCCTGGACACCATTTGTGAATTGATTGCCCCCCATCTAGCTTCAGAGTTTGTTCTGTTAGGTGACCTAAACTGGGATATGCTTAACACCCCGGCAGTCCTACAATCCTACAGTCCTACAACCCCGGATGCCCTCAATCTCACACAAATCATCAAGGAACCCACCAGGTACAACCCTAACTCTGTAAGCAAGGGCACTCTCATAGACGTCATCCTGACCAACTGGCCCTCCAAGTACACCTCCGCTGTCTTCAACCAGGATCTCAGCGACCACTGCCTCATTGCCTGTATCCGCTACGGTGCCGCAGTCAAACGACCACCCCTCATCACTGTCAAACGCTCCCTAAAACACTTCTGTGAGCAGGCCTTTCTAATCGACCTGGCCCGGGTATCCTGGAAGGACATTGACCTCATCCCGTCAGTTGAGGATGCCTGGTCATTCTTTAAGAGTAACTTCCTCACCATTTTAGATAAGCATGCTCCGTTCATAAAATGCAGAACTAAGAACAGATACAGCCCTTGGTTCACTCCAGACCTGACTGCCCTCGACCAGCACAAAAACATCCTGTGGCGGACTGCAATAGCATCGAACAGTCCCCGCGATATGCAACTGTTCAGGGAAGTCAGGAACCAATACACGCAGTCAGTCAGGAGCTAAGGCCAGCTTCTTCAGGCAGAAGTTTGGAGAACAAGAGCACCTCCTCCCAGCTGCCCACTGCACTGAGGCTAGGGAACACGGTCACCACCGACAAATCCATGATTATCGAAAACTTCAACAAGCATTTCTCAACGGCTGGCCATGCCTTCCGCCTGGCTACTCCTACCTCGGCCAACAGCTCCGGCCCCCCCGCAGCTCCTCGCCCAAGCCTCTCCAGGTTCTCCTTTACCCAAATCCAGATAACAGATGTTCTGAAAGAGCTGCAAAACCTGGACCCGTATAAATCAGCTGGGCTTGACAATCTGGACCCTCTATTTCTGAAACTATCCGCCGCCATTGTCGCAACCCCTATTACCAGCCTGTTCAACCTCTCTTTCATATCGTCTGAGATCCCCAAGAATTGGAAAGCTGCTGCAGTCATCCCCCTCTTCAAAGGGGGAGACACCCTGGACGCAAACTGTTACAGACCTATATCCATTCTGCCCTGCCTATCTAAGGTCTTCGAAAGCCAAGTCAACAAACAGGTCACTGACCATCTCGAATCCCACTGTACCTTCTCCGCTATGCAGTCTGGTTTCCGAGCCGGTCACGGGTGCACCTCAGCCACACTCAAGGTACTAAACGACATCATAACTGCCATCGATAAAAGACAGTACTGTGCAGCCGTCTTCATCGACCTTGACAAGGCTTTCGACTCTGTCAATCACCAGATTCTTATCGGCAGACTAAGTAGCCTCGGTTTTTCGGATGACTGCCTTGCCTGGTTCACCAATTACTTTGCAGACAGTTCAGTGTGTCAAATCGGAGAGCATGCTGTCCGGTCCTCTGGCAGTCTCTATGGGGGTGCCACAGGGTTCAATTCTCGGGCCGACTCTTTTCTCTGTATATATCAATGATGTTGGTCTTGCTGCGGGCGATTCCCTGATCCACCTCTACGCAGACGACAACATTCTATATACTTTCGGCCCGTCATTGGACACTGTGCTATCTAACGTCCAAACGAGCTTCAATGCCATACAACACTCCTTCCGTGGCCTCCAACTGCTCTTAAACGCTAGTAAAACCAAATGCATGCTTTTCAACCGATCGCTGCCTGCACCCGCAGGCCCGACTAGCATCACCACACTGGATGGTTCCGACCTTGAATATGTGGACACCTATAAGTACCTAGGTGTCTGGCTAGACTGCAAACTCTCCTTCCAGACCCATATCAAACATCTCCAATCGAAAAACAAATCAAGAGTCGGCTTTCTATTCCGCAACAAAGCCTCCTTCACTCACGCTGCCAAGCTTACCCTAGTAAAACTGACTATCCTACCGATCCTCGACTTCGGCGATGTCATCTACAAAATGGCTTCCAACACTCTACTCAGCAAACTGGATGCAGTTTATCACAGTGCCATCCGTTTTGTCACTAAAGCACCTTATACTACCCACCACTGCGACTTGTATGCTCTAGTCGGCTGGCCCTCGCTACATATTCGTGCCAGACCCACTGGCTCATTCGTCGCCAGACCCACTGGCTCCAGGTCATCGACAAGGCCCTTTTTTTCTACTGTGTTATTGACTTGTTAATTGTTTACTCCATGTGTAACTCTGTGTTGTATGTGTCGAACTGCTTTGATTTATTCTTGGCCGGGTCGCAGTTGTAAATGAGAACTTGTTCTCAACTAGCATGCTAGGTAAAGCTCCGCCTTATCTCAGTTCACTGGTCACGATGTCAAACCTACACCCATCCGTGAGCACGCGCATCCAGCAGGTGTAAAATAAATAAATAATATACATGTGTGAAATTAGTTCTAGAATGGACAAGGGATCACTACACTTTTTCACTTACAGTGCCCCACTGTAAATAGCAAATGGACAACGCTTTTCCAGTGTTTTTTATGCCAGCCATGTAGGCTATACTCCCATTGTAAATAGAAGCAATGTGCTTAATATTAATAAAGTTGAGAAATAATTATATAGTAGGCCTAGCCTATAGAAAGCTGATAGGATCCTCTTTTTAATAGAGGCCATCACTCTGTTTTCTTACACCATTGCATAGCCTATAGAAATGTTGTGCAACATGAGCTCATGGGCTCTCATGAAGTGTTTAGAGGGACAATAGAGTGCTGAGTACCAGGCAGTTAGAAACTTTGGTAGGCTACTAATGACCATCAGTAGCATCAGAGCTTGGAGAAGCCTAATTACCTTGACTAAATGGTCACATGGAATTTGACTGCATTCATGACTCGTGACCGCCGGTGTGGCATTAATAAGGTCACCGTAACAGCCCTAGTTGTGGGTTTGATTCCCACGGGGGATGAGTATGAAAAAGTAACTAAATGTATGCACTCACTACTTACTGTAAGTCGCTCTGGATAAGAGTGTCACCTAAAAGACAAAAAAAAATGTTTTTAATCATTAAAAAATAATAATAATATTAATGTTGGGAGACCTGTTTACATGTTTTTGTAATTTACTTCTGATGTCTTGATAGGTTGGGAAACTTGAGAGGAAGCTGTTGGGGAAACTGTTTGGCGTGAATGCTTGATTGTTATTATTTGTGGATTGCGTTTCATGTAAAAAAAAAATTATATTCTGCAGGGCTCATTTGACCTCCTGCTTAAATAAAAGTTTTTAAAAAGCAGGTCACGTTCATGTAAAAAGAGCAGGTCACGTTCACTAAGAAAGAGGAAGAATCCTTCAACCGGACACAGAAATGTAGGGAAAATCCATCAGAATTACAACTCAATTTCCACTTTAATAACTAGCTGAAACAGAAAACAAAAAAACAGCCCTTTTCATAAAAAGAGTGTGCTCTGAATCAATACTCATAAAAGTGTGGTTAGTGTCTCCTCAGCAGATAGATGTACGTGCCATATTTCAGCCTCAAGCTTCCGGCCACTGATAAAGGTGGATTGAAGGCCTCCAAATCTAATTTTTTTTATGTCATTCTCATCCATGAAGGGCAGCTGGGCACATAGACAAGGGCCTACGAGAGGACAGTATGCAATCTACAATAATGAGAAAATAGAAATCTGTGTGCGTGTGTGTGAGAGAGAGAGAGTGCATGGCCTCATTTAAATAACATGTACTAACAAAGTGGATATTAGTAAAAATCGATCATTTCTGTTCTAACATGGCAACAATGCTGTTACTAAAATCTAATTTGGACATAACTGGCTGTGTTAGCTTGCTTCATTTTTAAAGTAGTCCTTTCAGGTGTAGACCTTTTCTTACATAATGCTCCCGTTCTGATATGCTTGTAGGAAACCTATCCATTTAGAAATCGCTGGAGGAAGTTGCAGTCGTTTTTAAGTGTAATGCTGTTGACTGGTGACGATGACATGAACATGTACTGGGGATGACATCCATACAAGCTTAATAAACTTGCGCCTATAATTGTTACCCTAGCATAGTGTCAAATACACATGCAGTGCCTTCGGAAAGTATTCATACCTCTTGACTGTTTTCACATGTTTTTTAGGCTACAGCTTTATTCTAAAATGAATTAAAATTGTGATTTTTCCAAAAAACTATTTACACAATACCCCATAATGAGCAAGCAAAAATAGGTTTAGAATTTTTTGCAAATTTATAAAGAAAATACGATATTTACATAAGTATTCAGACCCTTTACTCAGTATTTTGTTGAAGCACCTTGGACAGCAATTATAGTCTCGAGTCTTCTTGGGTATGACGCTACAAACTTGGGACACCTGTATTTGGGGAGTTTCTTCCATTCTTCTCAAGCTCTGTCAGGTTGGATGGGGAGAGTTGCTGCACAGATATTTTCAGGTCTCTCCAGAGATATCCGATTGGGTTCAAGTCTGGGCTCTGGCTGGGAAACTCAAGGACATTCAGAGACTTGTCCCGAAGCTTCTCAAGCATTGTCTTGGCTGTGTGCTTAGGGTCGTTCTCCTGTTGGAAGGTGAACCTTCGCCCCCAGTCTGAGGTCCTGAGCGCTCTGGAGCAGGTTTTCATCAAGGATCTCTCTGTATTTTGCTCCGTTCATCTTTCCCTTGACCCTGACTAGTCTCCCAGTCCCTGTTGGTGAAAAACACCCCCACAGCATGATGCTGCCACCACCATGCTTCACCATAGTGATGGTGCCAGGTTTCCTCCAGATGTGACGCTTGGCAATCAGGCCAAAGAGTCTTGGTTTCATCAGACCAGAGAATCTTGTGCCTTTAGGTGCCTTTTGGCAAACTCCAAGCGGGCTGTTATGTGCCTTTTACTGAGGAGTGGCTTCCGTCTGCCATAAAGGCCTGATTGGAGGAGTTCTGCAGAGATAGTTGAAGGTTCTCCCATCTCCAAAGAGGAACTATAGAGGTATGTCAGAGTGACCATCAGGTATTTTTCATCACCTCCCTGACCAAGGCCCTTCTCCCCCGATTGCTCAGTTTGGCTGGTCGGCCAGCTCTAGGAAGGGTCTTGGAGGCCACTGTGTTCTTGGGAACCTTCAATGCTGTTGACATTCTTTGGTACCCTTCCCCAGATCTGTGCCTCGACACAATCCTGTCTCGGAGGATCTTGCTCTGACATGCACTGTCAACTGTGGGACCTTATATAGACAGGTGTGTGCCTTTCCAAATCATGTCCAGTCAATTGAATTTACCACAGGTGGACTCCAATCAAGTTGTAGAAACATCAAGGATGATCAATGGAAACAGGATGCACCTGAGCTCAATTTCGAGTCTCACAAGAAAGGGTCTGAATACTTATGGAAATAATGTATCTGTTTTTTAATTTTTAAAAAATACATTTTCAAAAACCTCTAAAAACCTGTTTTCACTTCCTCATTATGGGGTGTGTAGGATGCTAAGGATTTATTTTATTTAATCCATTTTAGAATAAGGCTGTAACAAAATGTGGAAAACGTCAAGGGGTCTGCATACTTTCCGAAGGCACTGTATACACAATAGCCTATGTTAAACTATGCCTATGAAACCTATTTTCCTTTTTTTAGTGGGCCCTTGTTGCGTGATACTTAAGGTTTAGATTATCTAAGAAAAAAACATGCTTATTTCCATTGTAAAGAATTTCCATGTAAAAAAGAAACTCAAATGAAATCAAAAACTAAAAGTGAGGAGAGGTTACCTTACATCCCACCCACAAACCATGTTAAGAATGACAAATACACAGACTAGATTAAACAAAAAGCTGTAAGGAAGGAACAATATTCATCAATATCACACTGCCCGACCAACATCAGACACAAGTGGCGGTTTCATCCGTCTCCCCCAACGAGCTCACCTTGAGAATCCATCTTCACAATCCACATCTCCTTTTCAATTACTGTCTCTCCAGCTTCCTATTGATCAATCTTTCCTTTCTTCAATTTCTGTCCCGACATACTTTCACATGCACTCTTTTCACTTAATGTCTCTCCTCTCACTCCCTATATATCTCTAATTCTCCCTCCCTCTCAACATTTCTTAGAGTTTTTGTCCTCCTCTTTGTGAAAGGCTGAGTTAGAGACGAAAGAGAGGGTCACCACAGACATACACACCTTCACCCCTGGTCCCTCGCCTCAGCTCCTCCACAGTCAACACTTCCACTAGAACCCCACAGGAAGTCTGCCTGAACACAAACAGTGTGTAATTCACACACTCCATCCCTGCCTCCCTCCCACCATCCCTGCCTGTTCCTGTCAGCCTGGGCCAAACACATAGGCAGATTGCACATCAATCTGGCCCCTCAGATGGTGGAAGTATAACTGTTTTTTGTTTAGTTTTTTTCAATCCACATTTCCAATCTATTAATTATAGGCTAATTATGTCTTTGATTAAGGAGTGTGTGGCGCACTGCGCCCTCGCAGGCCTGACAGCCACCATGATGAAGATTAATGGAGCCTGCTTCAACCACCGCTCTGATGAGACGTTAATACCACCGGTAAGACAGACACACACACACACATACAGTGCCTTGCGAAAGTATTCGGCCCCCTTGAACTTTGCGACCTTTTGCCACATTTCAGGCTTCAAACAAAGATATACAACTGTATTTTTTTGTGAAGAATCAACAACAAGTGGGACACAATCATGAAGTGGAACGACATTTATTGGATATTTCAAACGTTTTTAACAAATCAAAAACTGAAAAATTGGGCGTGCAAAATTATTCAGTCCCCTTAAATTAATACTTTGTAGCGCCACCTTTTGCTGGGATTACAGCTGTAAGTCGCTTGGGGTATGTCTATCAGTTTTGCACATCGAGAGACTGACATTTTTTCCCATTCCTCCTTGCAAAACAGCTCGAGCTCAGTGAGGTTGGATGGAGAGCATTTGTGAACAGCAGTTTTCAGTTCTTTCCACAGATTCTCGATTGGATTCAGGTCTGGACTTTGACTTGGCCATTCTAACACCTGGATATGTTTATTTTTGAACCATTCCATTGTAGATTTTGCTTTACGTTTTGGATCATTGTCTTGTTGGAAGACAAATCTCCATCCCAGTCTCAGGTCTTTTGCAGACTCCATCAGGTTTTCTTCCAGAATGGTCCTGTATTTGGCTCCATCCATCTTCCCATCAATTTTAACCATCTTCCCTGTCCCTGCTGAAGAAAAGCAGGCCCAAACCATGATGCTGCCACCACCATGTTTGACAGTGGGGATGGTAGGTTCAGGGTGATGAGCTGTGTTGCTTTTACGCCAAACATTATGTTTTGCATTGTTGCCAAAAAGTTCAATTTTGGTTTCATCTGACCAGAGCACCTTCTTCCACATGTTTGGTGTGTCTCCCAGGTGGCTTGTGGCAAACTTTAAACAACACTTTTTATGGATATCTTTAAGAAATAGCTTTCTTCTTGCCACTCTTCCATAAAGACCAGATTTGTGCAATATACAACTGATTGTTGTCCTATGGACAGAGTCTCCCACCTCAGCTGTAGATCTCTGCAGTTCATCCAGAGTGATCATGGGCCTCTTGGCTGCATCTCTGATCAGTCTTCTCCTTGTATGAGCTGAAAGTTTAGAGGGACGGCCAGGTCTTGGTAGATTTGCAGTGGTCTGATACTCCTTCCATTTATATATTATCGCTTGGACAGACTCCTTGGGATGTTTAAAGCTTGGGAAATCTTTTTGTATCCAAATCCGGCTTTAAACTTCTTCACCACAGTATCTCGGACCTGCCTGGTGTGTTCCTTGTTCTTCATGATGCTCTCTGCGCTTTTAACGGACCTCTGAGACTATCACAGTGCAAGTGCATTTATACGGAGACTTGATTACACACAGGTGGATTGTATTTATCATCATTAGTCATTTAGGTCAACATTGGATCATTCAGAGATCCTCACTGAACTTCTGGAGAGAGTTTGCTGCACTGAAAGTAAAGGGGCTGAATAATTTTGCACGCCCAATTTTTCAGTTTTTGATTTGTTAAAAAAGTTTGAAATATCCAATAAATGTCGTTCCACTTCATGAGTGTGTCCCACTTGTTGTTGATTCGTCACAAAAAAAATACAGTTTTATATCTTTATGTTTGAAGCCTGAAATGTGGCAAAAGGTCGCAAAGTTCAAGGGGGCCGAATACTTTCGCAAGGCACTAATATATATATGAGTGTACAAAACATTAAGAACACCTGCTCTTTCCATGACAGACTGACCAGGTGAATGCTATGGTCCCTTATGAATGTCACTTGTTAAAATCAACTTCAAACCAGTGTCGATGAGAGGGAGGAGACGGGTTAAAGAAGGATTGTTAAGCCTTAAGACAATTTAGACATGGATTGTGTATGTGTGCCATTCAGACAGTGAACGGGAAAGACAAAATATTTAAGTGCCTGTGAAATGGCTATGGTAGTATGTGCCAGGCACATCGGTTTGTGTCACACTCAACAGTTCCCTGTGTCTATCAAGAATAGTCCACCACCCAAAGGACATAGAGTCAACTTGACACAACTGTGGGAAGCATTGGACTCAGCATGGGCCAGCCTCCCTGTCCATGCTCTGACGAATTGAGGCTGTTCTGAGGGCAAAGGGGGAATGTGTTGTACACACAGTGTATTCGCATGCATGCAAAAACACAGGTATATACACACACACACACACACACACACACACACACACACACACATACATACATACATACACCTTCAAATTTTTTAGGTCACTTAGAAATGTCCTTGTTTTCCATGAAAACATAGATGAAATTAGTTGCAAAATGAATAGGACAAAGAGTCAAGATGTTGACAAGGTTATAAATCATGATTTTTAATTGAAATAATAATTGTGTCCTTCAAACTTTGCTTTCGTTAAAGAATCCTTTGTTTGCAGCAACTTATATAGCACTCATATATATATTAGTTGCAG